>NC_092227.1:23559207-23566707 GCF_036320965.1 Panulirus ornatus
TTTAGGGAAGCTGTGATGGCTTGCGCAAGAGATGCTTCTGGCATGAGAAGCGTGGGAGGTGGGCAAATTAGAAAGGGTAGTGAGTGGTGGGATGAAGATGTAAGATTATTAGTGAAAGAGAAGAGAGAGGTATTTGGATGATTTTTGCAGGGAAATAATGCAAATGAGTGGGAGATGTACTAAAAGAAAGAGGCAGGAGGTCAAGAGTAAGGTGCAAGAGGGCAAAAAAGAGGGCAAGTGAGAGTTGGGATGAGAGTATCATTAAATTTTAGGTAGAATAAAAAGATGCTTTGGAAGGAGGTAGATGAAGTGCATAAGACAAGGGAACAAATGGGAAGTTCCGTGAAGGGGGCTAATGGGGAGGTGATAACAAGTAGTGGTGATATGAGAAGGAGATGGAGTGAGTATTTTGAAGTTTTGTTGAATGTGTTTGATGATAGAGTGGCAGATATAGGGTGGTTTGGTCGAGGTGGTGTGCAAAGTGAGAGGGTTAGGGAGAATGTTTTGGTTAACAGAGAAGAGGTAGTAAAACCTTTGCGGAATATGAAAGTCGGCAAGGCAACGGGTTGGACGGTATTGCAGAAGAATTCATTAGAAAAGGGAGGTGACTCTATTGTTGACTGGTTTGTAAGGTTATGTGATATATGTATGACTCTTGGTGAGGTGCCTGAGGATTAGAGGAATGCTTGCATAATGCTATTGTAGAAAGTTAAAGGGGACAAAAGTGAGTGCTGAAATTACAGAGGTATAAGTTTGTTGAGTATATCTGGGAAGTTTTATGGGAGTGTATTGAATGAGAGGGTGAAGGCATATACAGAGCATCAGATTGGTTAAGAGCAGTGTGGTTTCAGAAGTGGTAGAGGATGTGTAGATCAGGTGTTTGCTTTGAAGAATGTCTATGAGAAATACTTAGAAAAGCAAATAGATTTGTATGTAGCATTTATGGATCTGGAAAAGGCATATGATAGAGTTCACAGAGATGCTCGGTGGAAACTATTAAGAATATATGGGTTGGGGGGCAAATTGTTAGAAGCTGTGAAAAGTATTTTTCGAGGATGTAAGGCATATGTACGTGTAGGAAGAGAGGAAAGTGATTGGTTCTAAGTGAATGTTGGTCTGTGACAGGGGTGTGTGATGTCTCCATGGTTGTTTAATCTTTTTATGGATGGGGTTGTTAGGGAGGTGAATGCAAGAGTTTTGGAGAGAGGGGCAAGTATGCAGTCTGTTGTCGATGAGAGACCTTGGGAAGTGAGTCAGTTGCTGTTCACGGATGATACAGCGCTGGTAGCTGACTCGGGTGAGAAACTGCAGAAGCTTATGACTGAGCTTGGTAAAGTGTGTTAAAGAAGAAAGCTGAGAGTAACTGTGTATAAGATCAAGATTCTAAGGTACAGTAGGGATGAGGTACAAGTCAATTGGGAGGTAATTTTGAATGGAGAAAAAGTGGAGGATGTGAGGTGTTTTAGATATCTGGCAGTGGATTTGGCAGCGGATGGAACTATGGAAGCTGAAGTGAATGATAGGGTTGCTGAGGAGGCGAGAGTTCTGTGAGCGTTGAAGAATGTGTGGAAGTCGAGAACTTTTTCTCGGAAAGCAAAAATGGGTATGTTTGAAGGAATTGTGGTTCCAAATGTTATATGGTTGCGAGGCGTGGGCTATAGATAGAGTTGTGCGGAGGAGGGTGGATGTGCTGGAAATGAGATGTTTGAGGACAATATGTGGTGTGAGGTGGTTTGATCGAGTAAGTAATAATAGTGTAAGATAATTGTGTGGTAATAAAATTAGTGTGGTTGAGAGAGCAGCAAAGGGTGTTTTGAAATGGTTTGGTCACATAGAGAGAATGAGTGAGGAAAAATTGCCCAAGAGGAGTTCAAAGGTGGAGGGAGTGAGAAGTGGGAGACCAAATTGGAGGTGGAAAGATGGAGTGAGAAAGATTTTGAATGATCGGGGCCTGAACATGCAAGAGGGTGAAAGGCGTGGAAGGTATGGAGTGAGTTGGAACGATGTGGTATACCGGGGTCGACGTGCTGTCAGTGGTTTGAACTAGCGTGTGCGAAGCGTCTTGGGAAAACCATGGGAAGTTCTGTGTGGCCTGGATGTGGAAAGGGAGCTGTGGGTTCAGTGCATCATACATGACAGCTAGAGACAATATGAACGAATGTGGCCTTTGTTGTCTTTTCCTAGCGCTACCTTGCGCACATGTGGGGGAAGGGGGTTGTATGTATATGCATCTGTATGTGGGTTGGTTGGGCCATTCCTGGTAAATCATATGGGAGGGTATTGATTGAGAGGGTGAAGGCATGTACAGAGCATCAGACTGGGGAAGAGCAGTTTGGTTTCAGAAGTGGTAGAGGATGCATGGATCAGGTGTTTGCTTTGAAGAATGTACGTGAGAAATACTTAGAAAAGCAAATGGATTTGTATGAAGCATTTATGGATCTGGAGAAGGCATATGATAGAGTTGATAGAGATGCTCTGCGGAAGGTATTAAGAATATATGTTGTGAGAGGCAAGTTGTTAGAAACAGTGAAAAGTTTTTATCGTGGATGAAAGGCATGTGTACGTGTAGGAAGAGAGGAAAGTGATTGGTTCACAGTGAATGTAGGTTTTACGGCAGGGGTGTGTGATGTCTCCATGGTTGTTTGATTTGTTTATGGATGGGGTTGTTAGGGAGGTGAATGGAAGAGTTTTGGAAAGATTGGCAAGTATGCAGTCTGTTGTGGATGAGAGAGCTTGGGAAGTGTGTCAGTTGTTGTTCGCTGATGATACATCGCTGGTGGATGATTCATGTGAGAAACTGCAGAAGCTGGTGACTGAGTTTGGTAAAGTGTGTGAGGGAAGAAAGTTAAGAGTAAACGTGAATAAGGGTAAGGTTGTTAGGTACAGTAGGGTTGAGGGTCAATTTGATTTGGAGGTAAGTTTGAATGTAGAAAAACTGGAGGAAGTAAAGTGTTTTAGATATCTAGGAGTGGATCTGGCAGCGGATGGAACCATCGAAGCGGAACTGAATCATAGGGTGATGAGGGGTCGAAAATTCTGGGAGCGTTGAAGAATGTGTGGAAGTCGAGAACATTATCTCGGAAAGCAAAAATGGGTATGTTTGAAGTAATAGTGGTTCCAACAATGTTGTATTGTTGTGAGGCGTGGGCTATGGATAGAGTTGTGCGCAGGAGGGTGGATGTGCTGGAAATGAGATAATTGAGGACAATATGTGGTGTGAGATGGTTTCATCGAGTAAGTAATGTAAGGGTAAGAGAGATGTGTGGAAATAAAAAGAGTGTGGTTGAGAGAGAAGAAGAGTGTGTTTTGAAATGGTTTGATCAGAAGGAGAGAATGAGTGAGGAAAGATTGACCAAGAGGTTACATGTGTCAGAGGTGGAGGGAACGAGGAGAAGTGGGAGACCAAATTGGAGGTGGAAAGATGGAGTGAAAAAGATTTTGAGTGATCGGGGCCTAAACATGCAGGAGGGTGAAAGGCGTGCATGGAATAGAGTGAATTGGAACAATGTTGTATACCGGGGTCGACTTGATGTTAGTGGATTCAACCAGGACATGTGAAGCGTCTAGGGTAAACCATGGAAAGTTTTTGGTGGCCTGGATGTGGAAAGGGAGCTGTTGTTTCGGTGCATTATTACATGACAGCTAGAGACTGAGTGTGAACGAATGGGGTCTTCGTTGTCTTTTACTAGCGCTACCTCGGACACATGAGGGGGAGGGGGTTGTTATTCCATGTGTGGCGGGGTGGTGATGAGAATGAATAAGTTCAGAAAGTATGATTTATGTATACGTGTATATATGTATATGTCTGTGTGTGTATATATATATGTGTACATTGAGATGTATAGGTATGTATATTTGCGTGTGTGGACGTGTATGTATATACATGTGTATGTGGGTGGGTCGGGACATTCTTTCGTCTGTTTCCTTCGCCAACCTAGTTAACGCGGGAGACAGCGACAAAGCAAAATAGATAATATATAAAAAAAAAAAAATATATATATATATATATATATATATATATATATATATATATATATATATATATATATATATATATATATATATTCTTTTTCTTTTCTTTCAAACTATTCGTCATTTCCCGCATTAGCGAGGTAGCGTTAAGAACAGATGACTGGGCCTTTGAGGGACTACCCTCACCTGGCCCAATTCTCTGTTCCTTCTTTTGGAAAATTAAAAAAAAAAAAAACGAGAGGGGAGGATTTCCAGCCCCCCGCTCCCTCCCCTTTTAGTCGCCTTCTACGACACGCAGGGAATACGTGGGAAGTATTCTTGCTCCCCTATCCCCAGGGATAATATATATATATATATATATATATATATATATATATATATATATATATATATATATATATATATATATATATATATATATATATATATATATATATATATATATATATATATATATATGTATGTATATATATGTATATATATATATATATATATATATATATATATATATATATATATATATATATATATATATATATATATATATATATATATATATATATATATATGTATATATATGTATATATATATATATATATATATATATATATATATATATATATATATATATGTGTATATATATATATATATATATATATATATATATATATATATTATTTTTTTTTTATACTTTGTCGCTGTCTCCCGCGTTTGCGAGGTAGCGCAAGGAAACAGACGAAAGAAATGGCCCAACCCATCCCCATACACATGTATATATATACGTCCACACACGCAAATATACATACCTACACAGCTTTCCATGGTTTACCCCAGACGCTTCACATGCCCATGTTCAATCCACTGACAGCACGTCAACCCCGGTATACCATATCGATCCAATTCACTCTATTCCTTGCCCTCCTTTCACCCTCCTGCATGTTCAGGCCCCGATCACACAAAATCTTTTTCACTCCATCTTTCCACCTCCAATTTGGTCTCCCACTTCTCCTCGTTCCCTCCACCTCTGACACGTATATCCTCTTGGTCAATCTTTCCTCACTCATTCTCTTCATGTGCCCAAGCCATTTCAAAACACCCTCTTCTGCTCTCTCAACCACGCTCTTTTTATTTCCACACATCTCTCTTACCCTTACGTTACTTACTTGATCAAACCACCTCACACCACACATTGTCCTCAAACATCTCATTTCCAGCATATCCATCCTCCTGCGCACAACTCTATCCATAGCCCACGCCTCGCAACCATACAACATTGTTGGAACCACTATTCCTTCAAACATACCCATTTTTGCTTTCCGAGATAATGTTTTCGACTTCCACACATTCTTCAAGGCTCCCAGGATTTTCGCCACCTCCCCCACCCTATGATCCACTTCCGCTTCCATGGTTCCATCCGCTGCCAGATCCACTCTCAGATATCTAAAACACTTTACTTACTCCAGTTTTGCTCCATTCAAACTTACCTCCCAATTGACTTGACCCTCAACCCTACTGTACCTAATAACCTTGCTCTTATTCACATTTACTCTTAATTTTCTTCTTTCACACACCTTACCAAACTCAGTCACCAGCTTCTGCAGTTTCTCACATGAATCAGACACCAGTGCTGCATCATCAGCGAACAACAACTGACTCACTTCCCAAGCTCTCTCATCCACAACAGACTTCATCCTTGCCCCTCTCTCCAAAACTCTTGCATTCACCTCCCTAACAACCCCATCCATAAACAAATTAAACAACCATGGAGACATCACACACCCTTGCCGCAAACCTACATTCACTGAGAACCAATCTCTTTCCTCTCTTCCTACACGTACACATGCCTTAAATCCTCTAAAAAACTTACACTGCTTCTAACAACATGCCTCCCACACCATATATTCTTAGTACCTTCTACAGAGCATCTCTATCAACTCTATCATATGTGGTCTCCAGATCTATAAATGCTACATACAAATCCATTTGTTTTTCTAAGTATTTCTCACATACATTCTTCAAAGCAAACACCTGATCCACACATCCTCTACCACTTCTGAAACCACATTGCGCTTCCTCAATCTGATGCTCTGTACATGAATTCACCCTCTCAAACAATACCCTCCCATATGATTTACCAGGAATACTCAACAAACTTATACCTCTGTAACTTGAGCACTCACTCTTATCCCCTTTGCCTTTGTACAATGGCACTATGCACGCATTCCGCCAATCCTCAGGCACCTCACCCCGAGTCATACATACATTAAATAACCTTACCAACCAGTCCACAATACAGTCACCCACTTTTTTAATAAATTCCATTGCAATACCATCCAAACCTGCTGCCTTGCCGGCTTTCATCTTCCGCAATGCTTTTACTACCTCTTCTCTGTTTACCAAATCATTTTCCCTAACTCTCTCACTTTACACACCACCTCGACCAAAACACCCTATATCTGCCACTGTATCATCAAACACATTCAACAAACCTTAAAAAAAAAACTCACTCCATCGCCTTCTCACATCACCACTACTTGTTATCACCTCCCCATTTGCGCCCTTCGCTGAAGTTCCCATTTACTCCCTTGTCTTACGCACTTTATTTACCTCCTTCCAGAACATCTTTTTATTCTCCCTAAAATTTAATGATACTCTCTCACCCCAACTCTCATTTGCACTGTTTTTCACCTCTTGCACCTTTCTCTTGACCTCCTGTCTCTTTCTTTTATACATCTCCCACTCAATTGCATTTTTTCCCTGCAAGAATCGTCCAAATGCCTCTCTTTTCTCTTTCACTAATAATCTTACTTCTTCATCCCACCACTCACTACCCTTTCTAATCAACCCACCTCCCACTCTTCTCATGCCACAAGCGACTTTTGCGCAATCCATCACTGATTGCCTAAATACATAACATTCCTCCTCCACTCCCATTACTTCCATTGTTCTCACCTTTTTCCATTTTGTACTCAGTCTCCCCTGCTACTTCCTCACACAAGTCTCCTTCCCAAGCTAACTTACTCTCACCACTCTCTTTACCCCAACATTCACTCTTCTTTTCTGAAAACCCATACAAATCTTCACCTTAGCCTCCACAAGATAATGATCAGACATCCCTCCAGTTGCACCTCTCTGCACATTAACATCCAAAAGTCTCTCTTTCGCGCGCCTGTCAATTAACACGTAATCCAATAACGTTCTCTGGCCATCTCTCCTACTTACATACGTATACTTATGTATATCTCGCTTTTTAAAACAGGTATTACCAATCACCAGTCCTTTTTCAGCATATAAATCTACAAGCTCTTCACCATTTCCATTTACAACACTGAACACCCCATGTGTACCAATTATTCCCTCAAATGCCACATTACTCACCTTTGCATTCAAATCACCCATCACTATAACCCGGTCTCGTGCATCAAAACCACTAACACACTCATTCAGCTGCTCTCAAAACACTTGCCTCTCATGATCTTTCTTCTCATGCTCAGGTGCAAATGCACCAATAATCACCCATCTCTCTCC
>NC_092227.1:23571707-23656707 GCF_036320965.1 Panulirus ornatus
GGCAGCAGGTTTGGATGATATTGCAGTGGAATTTATTAAAAGGGGGGGTGACTGTATTGTTGACTGGTTGGTAAGGTTATTTAATGTATGTATGACTCATGGTGAGGAGCCTGAGGATTGGCGGAAAGCGTGCATAGTGCCATTGTACAAAGGCAAAGGGGATAAGAGTGTGTGCTCAAATTACAGAGGTATAGGTTTGTTGAGTATTCCTGGTAAATTATATGGGAGGGTATTGATTGAGAGGGTGAAGGCATGTACAGAGCATCAGATTGGGGAAGAGCAGTGTGGTTTCAGAAGTGGTAGATGATGTGCGGATCAGGTGTTTGCTTTGAAGAATGTATGTGAGAAATACTTAGAAAAACAAATGGATTTGTATGTAGCATTTATGGATCTGGAGAAGGCATATGATAGAGTTGATAGAGATGCTCTGTGGAAGGTATTAAGAATATATGGTGTGGGAGGCATGTTGTTAGAAGCAGTGAAAAGTTTTTATCGAGGATTTAAGGCATGTGTACGTGTTGGAAGAGAGGAAAGTGATTGGTTCTCAGTGAATATAGGTTTGCGGCAGGGGTGTGTGATGTCTCCATGGTTGTTTAATTTGTTTATGGATGGGGTTGTTAGGGAGGTAAATGCAAGAGTTTTGGAAAGAGGGGCAAGTATGCAGTCTGTTGTGGATGAGAAAGCTTGGGAAGTGAGTCAGTTGTTGTTCGCTGATGATACAGCACTGGTGGCTGATTCATGTAAGAAACTGCAGAAGCTGGTGACTGAGTTTAGTAAAGTGTGTGAAAGAAGAAATTTAAGAGTAAATGTGAATAAGAGCAAGGTTATTAGGTACAGTAGGGTTGAGGGTCAAGTCAGTTGGGAGGTACGTTTGAATAGAGAAAAACTGGAGGAAGTAAAGTGTTTTAGATATCTGGGAGTGGATATGGCAGTGGATGGAACCATGGAAACGGAAGTGAATCATAGGGTGGGGGAGGGGGCGAAAATCCTGGGAGCATTGAAGAATGTGTGGAAGTCGAGAACATTATCTCGGAAAGCATAAATGGGTATGTTTGAAGGAATAGTGGTTGTTGAAATGAGATGTTTGAGGACAATATGTGGTGTGAGGTGGTTTCATCGAGTAAGTAATGGAAGGTTAAGAGAGATGTGTGGAAATAAATAGAGTGTGACTGAGAGAGCAGAAGAGGGTGTTTAGAAATGGTTTGGTCACATGGAGAGAATGAGTGAGGAAAGATTGACAAAGAGGATATATGTGTCAGAGGTGGAGGGAACGAGGAGAAGTGGGAGACCAAATTTTAGGTGGAAAGATGGAGTGAAAAAGATTTTGAGTGATCGGGGCCTGAACATGCAGGAGGGTGAAAGGCGTGCAAGGAATAGAGTGAATTGAAACGATGTGGTATACCGGGGTCGACTTGCTGTCAATGGATTGAACCAGGGCTTGTGAAGCGTCTGGGGTAAACCATGGAAAGTTGTGTGGGGCCTGGATGTGGAAAGGGAGCTGTGGTTTCGGTGCATTATTAAATGACAGCTAGAGACTGAGTGTGAACGAATGGGGCCTTTGGTGTATTTTCCTAGCGCTACCTCGCACAAATGAGGCGGAAGGGGGTTGTTATTCCATGTGTGGCGGGGTGGCGATGGTAATAAATAAAGGCAGACAGTATGAATTATGTACATGTGTATATATGTATATGTCTCTGTGTGTATATATATATGTACATTGAGATGTATAGGTATGTATATTTGCGTGTGTGGAGGTGTATGTATATAAATGTGTATGTGGGCGGGTTGGGCCATTCTTTCGTCTGTTTCCTTGCGCTACCTCGCTAAAACGGGAGACAGGGATAAACCAAAATAAAAAGAAAATTAAAAAATAATATATATATATATATATATATATATATATATATATATATATATATATATATATATATATATATATATATTTATATATATATATATATATATATATATATATATATATATATATATATATATATATATATATATATATATATATATATATATATATATTTATTTATATATATATCATACTATATTTTGCTTTGTCGCTGTCTCCCCCGTTTGCGAGGTAGCGCAAGGAAACAAACGAAAGAATCACCCAACCCGCCCACATACACATGTATATACATACACGCCCATACACGCAAATATACATACCTATACATCTCAATGTACACATATACATACACAGACAGACATATACCTATATACACATGTACATAATTCATACTGTCTGCCTTAATTTGTTCCCATCGCCACCTCGCGACACATGGAATAAGAGCCCCCTCACCCCTCATATGTGCGAGGTAGCGATAAGAAAATACACCAAAAGGCCCCATTCGTTCACAGTCAGTCTCTAGCTGTCATGTAATAATGCACCGAAACCATAGCTCCCTTTCCACATCCAGGCCCCACACAACTTTCCATGGTTTACCCCAGACGCTTCACATGCCCTGGTTCAATCCATTGACAGCACGTCGACCCCGGTATACCACATCGTTCCAATTTACTCTATTCCTTGCACGCCTTTCACACTCCTGCATGTTCAGGTCCCGATCACTCAAAATCTTTTTCACTCCATCTTTCCACCTAAAATTTGGTCTCCCACTTCTCGTTCCCTCCACCTCTGACATATATCCTCTTGGTCAATCTTTCCTCACTCATTCTCTCCATGTTACCAAACCATTTCAAAACACCCTCTTCTGCTCTCTCAACCACACTCTTTTTATTTCCACACATCTCTCTTACCCTTACATTACTTACTCGATCAAACCACCTCACACCACATATTGCCATCAAACATGTTATTTCCAGCACATCCACCCTCCTGCGCACAACTCTATCAGTAGCCCACGCCTTGCAACCATGCAACATTGTTGGAACCACTATTCCTTCAAACATACCCATTTTTGCTTTCCGAGATAATGTTCTTGACTTCCAAACATTCTTCAAGGCTCAGAGGAATTTTCGGCCCCTCCCCCACCCTATGGTTCACTTCCGCTTCCATGGTTCCATCCGCTGCCAGATCCACTCCCAGATATCTAAAACACTTTACTTCCTCCAGTTTTTCTCCATTCAAACTTACCTCCCAATTGACTTGACCCTCAACCTTACTGTACCTAATAACCTTGCTCTTATTCACATTAACTCTTAACTTTCTTCTTTCACACATTTTACCAAACTCAGTCAACAGCTTCTGCAGTTTCTTACATGAATCAGCCACCAGCTCTGTATCATCAGGGAACAACAACTGACTCACTTCCCAAGCTTTCTCATCCACAACAGACTGCATACTTGCCTCTCTTTCCAAAACTCTTGCATTTACCTCCCTAACAACCCAATCCATAAAGAAATTAAACAACCATGGAGACATCACACACCCCTGCCGCAAACGTACGTTCATTGAGAACCAATCACTTTCCTCTCTTCCTACACGTACACATGCCTTACATCCTCGATAAAAACTTTTCACTGCTTCTAACAACTTGCCTCCCACACCATATATTCTTAATACCTTCCACAGAGCATCTCTATCAACTCTATCATATTTCTTCTCCAGATCCATAAATGCTACATACAAATCCATTTGTTTTTCTAAGTATTTCTCACATACATTCTTCAAAGCAAACACCTGATCCACATATCCTCTACCACTTCTGAAACCATACTTCTCTTCCCCAGTCTGATGCTCTGTACATGCCTTCACCCTCTCAATCAATACCCTCGAATATAATTTACCAGGAATACTCAACAAACTTATACCTCTGTAATTTGAGCACTCACTCTTATCCCCTTTGCCTTTGTATAATGGCACTATGCACGCTTTCCGCCAATCCTCTGGTACGTCACCATGAATCATACATACATTAGATAACCTTACCAACCAGTCAACATTACAGTCACCCCCTTTTTTAACAAATTCCACTGCAATACCATCCAAACCTGCTGTCTTGCCGGCTTTCATCTTGCGTAAAGCTTTTACTACCTCTTCTCTATTTGCCAAATCATTTTCCCTAACCCTCTCACTTTGCACACCACCGCGACCAAAACACCCTATATCTGCCACTCTAGTATCAAACACATTCAACAAACCTTCAAAATACTCACTCCATCTCCTTCTCACATCACCACTACTTGTTATCACCTCCCCATTAGCCCCTTCACTGAAGTTCCCATATATATATATATATATATATATATATATATATATATATATATATATATATATATATATATATATATATATATATATATATATATATATATATATATATATATATATATATATATATATATATATATATATATATATATATATATATATAGTATATATATATATATATATATATATACATATATATATATATATATATATATATATATATATATATATATATATTATATATATATAATTATATATATATATATATATCACGTCCACACACGCAAATATACATACCTACACAGCTTTCCATGGTTTACCCCAGACGCTTCACATGCCTTGATTCAATCCACTGACAGCACGTCAACCCCTGTTTACCACATCGCTCCAATTCACTCTATTCCTTGCCCTCCTTTCACCCTCCTGCATGTTCAGGCCCCGATCACACAAAATCCTTTTCACTCCATCTTTCCACCTCCAATTTGGTCTCCCTCTTCTCCTCGTTCCCTCCACCTCCGACACATATATCCTCTTGGTCAATCTTTCCTCACTCATTCTCTCCATGTGCCCAAACCATTTCAAAACACCCTCTTCTGCTCTCTCAACCACGCTCTTTTTATTTCCACACATCTCTCTTACCCTTACGTTACTTACTCGATCAAACCACCTCACACCACACATTGTCCTCAAACATCTCATTTCCAGCACATCCATCCTCCTGCGCACAACTCTATCCATAGCCCACGCCTCGCAACCATACAACATTGTTGGAACCACTATTCCTTCAAACATACCCATTTTTGCTTTCCGAGATAATGTTCTCGACTTCCACACATTTTTCAAGGCTCCCAAAATTTTCGCCCCCTCCCCCACCCTATGATCCACTTCCGCTTCCATGGTTCCATCCGCTGACAGATCCACTCCCAGATATCTAAAACACTTCACTTCCTCCAGTTTTTCTCCATTCAAACTCACCTCCCAATTGACTTGACCCTCAACCCTACTGTACCTAATAACCTTGCTCTTATTCACATTTACTCTTAACTTTCTTCTTCCACACACTTTACCAAACTCCGTCACCAGCTTCTGCAGTTTCTCACATGAATCCGCCACCAGCGCTGTATCATCAGCGAACAACAACTGACTCACTTCCCAAGCTCTCTCATCCCCAACAGACTTCATACTTGCCCCTCTTTCCAAGACTCTTGCATTTACCTCCCTAACAACCCCATCCATAAACAAATTAAACAACCATAGAGACATCACACACCCCTGCCGCAAACCTACATTCACTGAGAACCAATCACTTTCCTCTCTTCCTACACGTACACATGCCTTACATCCTCGATAAAAACTTTTCACTGCTTCTAACAACTTGCCTCCCACACCATATATTCTTAATACCTTCCACAGAGCATCTCTATCAACTCTATCATATGCCTTCTCCAGATCCATAAATGCTACATACAAATCCATTTGCTTTTCTAAGTATTTCTCACATACATTCTTCAAAGCAAACACCTGATCCACACATCCTCTACCACTTCTGAAACCACACTGCTCTTCCCCAATCTGATGCTCTGTACCTGCCTTCACCCTCTCAATCAATACCCTCCCATATATACATATATATATATATATATATATATATATATATATATATATATATATATATATATATATATATATATATATATATATATATATATATATATATATATATATATATATATATATATATATATATATATATATATATATATATAATATATATATATATATATATATATATATATATATATATATATATATATATATATATATATATATATATATATATATATATATATATATATATATATATATATATATATATATATATATATATATATATATATATATATATATATATTCATTTATTCATTACTATTTCTTTATTATGCTTAGTCGCTGTCTCCCGAGTTAGCGAGGTAGCACAAAGAAACCTTCATGATATTGTTAATGTTTCTTTTTTAGTGTTTTCCTTTATCTAAATGTGCTGTTTCCCGTGTTTTTCCGAGTGTTTTTTTGTTTTATTTTTGCATCCTGAAGGCTCCAGTCACTGATAGATGTTTGCATCAAGGCTGGGCCTGAATTGAAAGAAGAAAGAATTATGCAATGGAAAAAGAAAAGACATGGGAAAGTATCTGCAAAATTTTGAGGACGTGAAAGACCTGTCTGGAAATGTCCGTTTTACAGATATTGGGAAAGACATGAGAAGGTATAGAGTTCCAAAGTTTCTATGTGTAGGGAAAGAAGCTGGAATGAAAACGGCCTACGCTTGAGCTGACGGTTGCCACACAAGAATGATGCGATGCAGCAGCTTGCCAGTCAGAGCGTTATCTAGCTAGTGGTAGAGACACACATACAGCCACCTCATCGGAGCAAAAACCAAAGTAATGCATCCAGAAGAGGAAAAGTGAACCAATATTGTATATATATGTGTAGGGCAAGGAGGTCAAGTTTGGAAGTAGCCTGGGACAGCCTTCGACTCGACTCTGTCAAGTAGGGATACAGAGTTAAAACCACCCCAAATGTGAGGGCAGTACTCCATACAGGGACGAATCAATCCCTCGTGTAAACGGAGCATCTGTTCAGAAGAAGTTCCGACATCTAAACAGGACAACTCTTTTCATAAAGGCAGACTTAACTATTCCTGTAATGTGGGGCCTCCCAAGAAATAGTGGGTGTTAGAGTAATACCAAGTATGTTCATTGAGTCAAGAGGAGGAATTAAAGAACCGTCAAAGGAGAGAAGAGTTGTGACTAGTTTTCGATAGAGAGATGGGTAGAAATTGGGTCTTGGATGCATCAAACTTAACAATATTTTGTCTACCCCACTGAGATATCCTGTCCAAGTATGAGTTTACTGAGGAAGCTGGGTCAAGACAAGATGCAGATTGAGTGAGAGAAGAGGGAGCAGATGGGGATGTATCGCCTTTCTACAAGGAGAATGAAAAGGTTTGGTTTTTAAGGAGAAACGAAACAGACTCTTAAGCATAGGTGCAAGTTCAGAAGCACACTCTTTCAGTATATGGAAATGGATGCCATCAGATTTACATCAAGTCTATCAAGTCTAGGAGGTATATTTCTTAGATATTTTTCAATACATGAGCCTTCAGTAAAAATGTTTGTAGCATGTGTATGTTATCAAGAGCACTAAAGATGCGTGATCCTATAGGCCTGGTAGACGAATGTAGTCATATAAGACATATAAGATGTATCGTTCGGCAGTTATGTTATCCTAAGTGGTTTGTGAACAAGGCTTTCTGGAGAGCTAGGAAGATATTCTGTGCATCTAGTAAGAAAAATGTGACTAATGATGATAGGCCTAAATGTTTAGTTTTGCCTTATTCTCCTAACTTAGCTAATGTAAGACAGGTACCAAAGAAATTGTCTTTAATGTTGACTCCCAATACAATAACACAGTCATTAAGACTTTAATCAAAAGTAGGCCAAATTATCCAATAATTGGGAGTGTTTATGCCGTCGAATGTAAAGTATGTAGAGATGTAAAAATTGGCCAGACCGGAAAAACTGTAACTGAGAAATGTTATTGGCACTGCCACTCAGTACGGATGAATGACTACAAAAATGCGACCGCTAGACAATCTAAAGAATATGATCACCTCGTAGATCTTAAAAATCAAGCTATTCTATTCCCTCTTCTGATTCTGCTACCCGTAACTTCATTCAATCCGTCTTTACTTCCAATAATAAGAACTTTGATTCGTCCTCATGCAACTTTAAAGCCAACATATTATCAACCAAATCATTATGAAAGAAATAACAAGAAACGAAAACGAAAAGAAAAATGGATGCAAGACATATAGCTATCCAGGCCAACCCCAGCCAGGCAACCTTAAACCACATGGTACACCCAACTCACATTTTGTCACTATTGGTCATGCTAGTGGGTTGCCTATGATGGTACACGACACACGTTACTTATGTTTTCACATTGGAATTTAAGAACCTTTATTGATTATTGTCTCCATGAAACATTGTTGTGCTATATGTATCGAAAGATTACATGCTAGATGAAGTTATATAACCTCCTACTGAAGTCCTAATTTACCTTCCTTATATAATATATATAAGTGCACTTTCGTTTAATAATCATATCATCAGAGGAGACACAAGAGTTGTATAAGTCAGTTGATATACATCGAAGAGGCGAAGCTACGACGCCATTTGGTAAACATATGATTGTCCAAACATATATATATATATATATATATATATATATATATATATATATATATATATATATATATATATATATATATATATATATATATATATATATATATATATATATATATATATATATATATATATATATATATATTAGAAAATTGATTAGAAAGGGTAGTGAGTGGTGGGATGAAGAAGTAAGATTATCAGTGAAAGAGAAGAGAGAGGCATTTCGGCGATTTTTGCAGGGAAAAAATGAAATTGAGTGGGAGATGTATAAAAGAAAGAGACAGGAGGTCAAGAGAAAGGTGCAAGAGGTGAAAAAGAGGGCAAATGAGAATTGGGGTGAGAGAGTATCATTAAATTTTAGGGAGAATAAAAAGATGTTCTGGAAGGAGGTAAACAAAGTGCGTAAGACAAGGAAGCAAATGGGAACTTTAGTGAAGGGCGCTAATGGGGAGGTGATAACAAGTGGTGGTGATGTGAGAAGGAGATGGAGTGAGTATTTTGAAGGTTTCTTGAATGTGTTTGATGATAGAGTAGCACATATAGGGTGTCTTGGTCGAGGTGGTGTGCAAAGTGAGAGGGTTGGGGAAAATGATTTGGTAAACAGAGAAGAGGTAGTAAAAGCTTTGCGGAAGATGAAAGCAGGTAAGGCAGCAGGTTTGGATGGTATTGCAGTGGAATTTATTAAAAAAGGGGGTGACTGTATTGTTGACTGGTTGGTAAGGTTATTTAATGTATGTATGACTCATGGTGAGGTGCCTGAGGATTGGCGGAATGCGTGCATAGTGCCATTGTACAAAGGCAAAGGGGATAAGAGTGAGTGCTCAAATTACAGAGGTATAAGTTTGTTAGGTATTCTTGGTAAATTATATGGGAGAGTATTGATTGAGAGGGTGAAGGCATGTACAGAGCATCAGATTGGGGAAGAGCAGTGTTGTTTCAGAAGTGGTAGAGGATGTGTGGATCAGGTGTTTGCTTTGAAGAATGTATGTGAGAAATACTTAGAAAAGCAAATGGATTTGTATATAGCATTTATGGATCTAGAGAAGGCATATGATAAAGTTGATAGAGATGCGCTGTGGAAGGTATTAAGAATATATGGTGTGGGTGGCAAGTTGTTAGAAGCAGTGAAAAGTTTTTATCGAGAATGTAAGGCATGTGTACGTGTAGGAAGAGAGGAAAGTGATTGGCTCTCAGTGAATGTAGGTTTGCGTCAGGGGTGTGTGATGTCTCCATGGCTGTTTAATTTCTTTATGGATGTGGTTGTTAGGAAGGTGAATGCAAGAGTTTTGGATAGAGGGGCAAGAATGAAGTCCGTTGTGGATGAGAGAGCTTGGGAAGTGAGTCAGTTGTTGTTCGCTGATGATACAGCGCTGGTGGCTGATTTATGTGAGAAACTGCAGAAGCTGGTGACTGAGTTTGGTAAAGTGTGTGAAAGAAGAAAGTTAAGAGTAATTGTGAATAAGAGCAAGGTTAGTAGGCACAGTAGGGTTGAGGGTCAAGTCAACAGGGAGGTAAGTTTGAATGGAGAAAAACTGAGGAAGTAAAGTGTTTTAGATATCTAAAGTGGATCTGGCAACGGATGCAACCATGGAAGCGAAAGTGAGTCATAGGTTGCGGGAGGGGGCGAAAATCCTGGGATCTTTGAAGAATGTGTGGAAGTCGAGAACATTATCTCGGAAAGCAAAAATGGGTATGTTTGAAGGAATAGTGGTTCCAACAATGTTGTATGGTTGCGAGGCGTGTGCTATGGATAGAGTTGTGCGCAGGAGGGTGGATGTGCTGGAAATGAGATGTTTGAGGACAATGTGTGGTGTGAGGTGGTTTGATCGAGTAGGTAATGTAAGAGTAAGAGAGATGTGTGGAAATAAAAAGAGCGTGGTTGAGAGAGCAGAAGAGGGTGTTTTGAAATGGTTTGGGCACATGGAGAGAATGAGTGAGGAAAGATTGACCAAGAGGATATATGTGTCGGAGGTGGAGGGAACGAGAAGTGGGAGACCAAATTGGAGGTGGAAAGATGGAGTGAAAAAGATTTTGAGTGATCGGGGCCTGAACATGCAAGAGGGTGAAAGGCGGGCAAGGAATAGAGTGAATTGGATCGATGTGGTATACCGGGGTTGACGTGCTATCAGTGGATTGAATCAGGGCATGTGAAGCGTCTTGGGTAAACCATGGAAAGCTGTGTGGGGCCTGGATGTGGAAGGGGAGCTGTGGTTTCGGGCATTATTGCATGACAGCTGAAGACTGAGTGTGAACGAATGAGGCCTTTGTTGTCTTTTCCTAGAGCTACCCCGCACACATGAGGGGGGAGGGGGATGGTATTCCATGTGTGGGGAGGTGGCGATAAGAATGAATAAAGGCAGAAAGTGCTAATTGTGTGCTTGGGTATATATGTATGTCTGTGTGTGTATATATATATATATATGTGTACATTGAGATATATAGTTATGTATATTTGCGTGTGTGGACGTGTGTGTATATACATGTGTATGGGGGTGAGTTGGGCCATTTCTTTCGTCTGTTTCCTTGCGCTACCTCGCAAACGCGGGAGACAGCGACAAAGCAAAATAATAATAATAAAATATATATATATATATATATATATATATATATATATATATATATATATATATATATATATATATATTTTTTTTTTTTTTTTGCTTTGTCGCTGTCTCCCGCGTTTGCGAGGTAGCGCAGGGAAACAGACGAAAGAAATGGCCCAACCCACGCCCATGCACAAGTATATACATACGTCCACACACGCAAATATACATACCTACACAGCTTTCCATGGTTTACCCCAGACGCTTCACATGCCTTGATTCAATCCACTGACAGCACGTCAACCCCGGTATACCACATCGCTCCAATTCACTCTATTCCTTGCCCTCCTTTCACCCTCCTGTATGTTCAGGCCCCGATCACACAAAATCTTTTTCACTACATCTTTCCACCTCCAATTTGGTCTCCCTCTTCTCCTCGTTCCCTCAACCTCCGACACATATATCCTCTTGGACAATCTTTCCTCACTCATTCTCTCCATGTGCCCAAACCATTTCAAAACACACTCTTCTGCTCTCTCAACCACGCTCTTTTTATTTCCACACATCTCTCTTATCCTTACGTTACTTACTCGATCAAACCACCTCACACCACACATTGTCCTCAGACATCTCATTTCCAGCACATCCATCCTCCTGCGCACAACTCTATCCATAGCCCACGCCTCGCAACCATACAACATTGATGGAAACACTATTCCTTCAAACATACCCATTTTTGCTTTCCGAGATAATGTTCTCAACTTCCACACATTCTTCAAGGCTCCCAGAATTTTCGCCCCCTCCCCCACACTATGATCCACTTCCGCTTCCAAGGTTCCATCCGTTGCCAGATCCACTCCCAGATATCCAAAACACTTCACTTCCTCCAGTTTTTCTCCATTCAAACTCACCTCCCAATTGACTTGACCCTCAACCCTACTGTACCTAATAACCTTGCTCTTATTCACATTTACTCTTAACTTTCTTCTTTCACACACTTTACCAAACTCAGTCACCAGCTTCTGCAGTTTCTCACATGAATCAGCCACCAGCGCTGTATCATCAGCGAACAACAACTGACTCACTTCCCAAGCTCTCTCATCCCCAACAGACTTCATACTTGCCCCTCTTTCCAAAACTCTTTCATTCACCTCCCTAACAACACCATCCATAAACAAATTAAACAACCTGGAGACTTCACACACCCCTGCCGCAAACCTACATTCACTGAGAACCAATCACTTTCCTCTCTTCCTACACATACACAGGCCTTACATCCTCGATAAAAACTTTTCACTGCTTCTAACAACTTGCCTCCCACACCATATATTCTTAATACCTTCCACAGAGCATCTCTATCAACTCTATCATATGCCTTCTCCAGATCCATAAATGCTACATACAAATCCATTTGCTTTTCTAAGTATTTCTCACATACATTCTTCAAAGCAAACACCTGATCCACACATCCCCTAACACTTCTGAAACCACACTGTTCTTCCCCAATCTGATGCTCTGTACATGCCTTAATCCTCTCAATCAATACCCTCCCATATAATTTACCAGGAATACTCAACAAACTTATACCTCTGTAATTTTAGCACTCACTCTTATCCCCTTTGCCTTTGTACAATGGCACTATGCACGCATTCCGCCAATCCTCAGGCACCTCACAATGAGTCATACATACATTAAGTAACCTTACCAAACAGTAAATAATACAGTCACCCCCTTTTTTAATAAATTCCACTGCAATACTATCCAAACCTGCTGCCTTGCCGGCTTTCATCTTCCGCAAAGCTTTTACTACCTCTTCTCTGTTTACCAAATCATTTTCCCTAACCCTCTCACTTTGCACACCACCTCGACCAAAACACCCTATATCTGCCACTCTATCATCAAACACATTCATCAAACCTTCAAAATACTCACTCCATCTCCTTCTCACATCACCACTACTTGTTATTACCTCCCCATTTGCGCCCTTCACTGAAGTTCCCATTTGCTCCCTTGTCTTACGCACTTTATTTACCTCCTTCCAGAACATCTTTTTATTCTCCCTAAAATTTAATGATACTCTCTCACCCCAACTCTCATTTGCCCTTTTTTTCACCTCTTGCACCTTTCTCTTGACCTTCTGTCTCTTTCTTTTATACATCTCCCACTCATTTTCATTTTTTCCCTGCAAAAATCGTCCAAATGCCTCTCTCTTCTCTTTCACTAATACTCTTACTTCTTCATCCCACCACTCACTACCCTTTCTAATCAACCCACCTCCCACTCTTTTCATGCCACAAGCATCTTTTGCGCAATCCATTACTGATTCCCTAAATACATCTCATTCCTCCCCCACTCCCAGTACTTCCATTGTTCTCACCTTTTTTCCATTCTGTACTTAGTCTCTCCTGGTACTTCCTCACACAAGTCTCCTTCCCAAGTTCACTTACTCTCACCACCCTCTTCACCCCAAGCTCACTTACTCTCACCACCCTCTTCACCCCAACATTCACTCTTCTTTTCTGTAAACCCATACAAAGCTTCACCTTAGCCTCCACAAGATAATGATCAGACATCCCTCCAGTTGCACCTCTCAGCACATTAACATCCAAAAGTCTCTCTTTCGCGCGCCTGTCAATTAACACGTAATCCAATAACGCTCTCTGGCCATCTCTCCTACTTACATAAGTATACTTATGTATATCTCGCTTTTTAAACCAGGTATTCCCAATCATCAGTCCTTTTTCAGCACATAAATCTACAAGCTCCTCACCATTTCCATTTAGAACACTGAACACCCCATGTATACCAATTATTCCCTCAACTGCCACATTACTCACCTTTGCATTCAAATCACCCATCACTATAACCCGGTCTCGTGCATCAAAACCACTAACACACTCATTCAGCTGCTCCCAAAACACTTCCATCTCATGATCTTTCTTCTCATGCCCAGGTGCATATGCACCAATAATCACCCATCTCTCTCCATCAACATTCAGTTTTACCCATATTAATCGAGAATTTATTTTCTTACATTCTATCACATACTCCCACAATTCCTGTTTCAGGAGTACTGCTACTCCTTCCCTTGCTCTTGTCCTCTCACTAACCCCTGACTTTACTCCCAAGACCTTCCCAAACCACTCTTCCCCTTTACCCTTGAGCTTCGTTTCACTCAGAGCCAAAACATCCAGGTTCCTTTCCTCAAACATACTACCTATCTCTCCTTTTTTCACATCTTGGTTACATCCACACACATTTAGGCACCCAAATCTGAGCCTTCGAGGAGGATGAGCACTCCTCGCGTGACTCCTTCTTCTGTTTCCCATTTTAGAAAGTTAAAAAAATACAAGGAGGGGAGGATTTCTGGCCACCCGCTCCCGTCCCCTTTAGTCGCTTTCTACGACACGCGAGAAATGCGTGGGAAGTATTCTTTCACCCCTATCCCCAGGGATAATATATATACATATATACACACACACACACACACACACACACACACGCATATATACACACACACACACACATACCTATATATACGTATGAAAAATGTAAGAAACAATTTAGAAAACTTAAACTTCTAGCTTGAAATATATATATATATATATATATATATATATATATATATATATATATATATATATATATATATATATATATATATATATATATATATATATATATATATATATATATATATATATATATATATATATATATATATATATATATATATATATATATATATATACATATATATATATATGTATATATACATATATATATATATATATGAACAGAAACATAGAAAAATATACAGTAAATTTTTCTATATTTCTGTTCACTTGTGCTGTATTTAGATTGTATCTCATGCTACCCTCCATGATATTGTTAATTATAAATATATATATATATATATATATATATATATATATATATATATATATATATATATATATATATATATATATATATATATATATATATATATATATATATATATATGAACAGAAACATAGAAAAATATACAGTAAATTTTTCTATATTTCTGTTCCCTTATGCTGTATTTAGATTGCATCTCATGCTACCCTCTATGATATTGTTAATTATATATATATACATATATATATATATATACATATATATATATATATATATATATATATATATATATATATATATATATATATATATATATATATATATATATATATATATATATGTTGGGGTGAAGAGGGTGGTGAGAGTAAGTGAGCTTGAGAAGGAGACTTGTGTCAGGAAGTACCAGGAGAGACTGAGTACAGAATGGAAAATGGTGAGAACAATGGAAGTAAGGGGAGTGGGGAGGAATGGGATGTACTTAGGGAATCAGTGATGGATTGCGCAAAAGATGCTTGTGGCATGAGAAGAGTGGGAGGTGGGTTGATTAGAAAGGGTAGTGAGTGGTGGGTTGAAGAAGTAAGATTATTAGTGAAAGAGAAGAGAGAGGCATTTGGACTATTTTTGCAGCGAAAAAATGCAATTGAGTTAGAGATGTATAAAAGAAAGAGACAGGAGTTCAGGAGAAAGGTGCAAGAGGTGAAAAAGAGGGCAAATGAGAGTTGGGGTGAGAGAGCGTCATTAAATTTTAGGGAGAATGAAAAGATGTTTTGGAAGGAGGTAAATAGAGTGCGTAAGACAAGGGAGCAAATGAGAACTTCAGAGAAGGGCGCAAATGGGGAGGTGATAACAAGTAGTGGTGATGTGAGAAGGAGATGGAGTGAGTATTTTGAAGGTTTTTTGAATGTGTTTGATGATAGAGTGGCAGATATAGGGTGTTTTGGTCGAGGTGGTGTGCAAAGTGAGAGGGTTAGGGAAAATGATTTGGTAAACAGAGAATAGGTAGTAAAAGCTTTGCGGAAGATGAAAGCCGGCAAGGCAGCAGGTTTGGATGGTATTGTAGTGGAATTTATTAAAAAAGGTGGTGACTGTATTGTTGACTGGTTGGTAAGGTTATTTAATGTATGTATGACTCATGGTGAGGTGCCTGAGGATTGGCGGAATGCATGAATAGTGCCATTGTACAAAGGCAAAGGGGATAAGAGTGAGTGCTCAAATTACAGAGGTATAAGTTTGTTGAGTATTCTTGGTACATTATATGGGAGGGTATTCATTGAGAGGGTGAAGGCATGTACAGAGCATCAGATTGGGGAAGAGCAGTGTGGTTTCAGAAGTGGTAGAGGATGTGTGGATCAGGTGTTTGCTTTGAAGAATGTATGTGAGAAATACTTAGAAATGCAAATGGATTTGTATGTAGCATTTATGGACCTGTAGAAGGCATATGATAGAGTTGATAGAGATGCTCTGTGGAAGGTATTAAGAATATATGGTGAGGGAGGCAAGTTGTTAGAAGCAGTGAAAAGTTTTTATCGAGGATATAAGGCATGTGTACGTGTAGGAAGAGAGGAAAGTGATTGGTTCTCCGTGAATGTAGGTTTGCGGCAGGGCTGTGTGATGTCTCCATGGTTGTTTAATTTGTTTATGGATGGGGTTGTTAGGGAGGTGAATGCAAGAGTTTTGAAAAGAGGGGTAAATATGAAGTCTGTTGTGGATGAGAGAGCTTGGGAAGTGAGTGAGTTGATGTTCGCTGATGATACAGCGCTGGTGGCTGATTCATGTGAGAAACTGCAGAAGCTGGTGACTGAATTTGGTAAAGTATGTGAAAGAAGAAAGTTAAGAGTAAATGTGAATAATAGCAAGGTTATTAGGTACAGTAAGGTTGAGGGTCAAGTCAATTGGGAGGTAAGTTTGAATGGAGAAAAACTGGAGGAAGTAAAGTGTTTTAGATATCTGGGGGTGGATCTGGCAGCGGATGGAACCATGGAAGCGGAAATGAATCATAGGGTGGGGGAGGGGGCGAAAATTCTGGAACCCTTGAAGAATGTGTGGAAGTCGAGAACTTTATATCGTAAAGCAAAAATGGGTATGTTTGAAAGAATAGTGGTTCCAACAATGTTGTATGTTTGCGAGGCGTGGGCTATGGATAGAGTTGTGCGCAGGCGGGTGGATGTGCTGGAAATGAGATGTTTGAGGACAATGTGTGATGTGAGGTTGTTTGATCGAGTAAGTAATGTAAGGGTAAGAGAGATGTGTGGAAATAAAAAGAGCGTGGTTGAGAGAGCAGAAGAGGGTGTTTTGAAATGGTTTGGGCACATGGAGAGAATGAGTGGGGAAAGATTGACCAAGAGGATATATGTGTCAGAGGTGGAAGGAACGAGGAGAAGTGGGAGACCAAATTTGAGGTGGAAAGATGATGTGAAAAAGATTTTGTGTGCTCGGGGCCTGAACATGAAGGAGGGTGAAAGGATGGAAGGAATAGAGTGAATTGGATCGATGTGGTATACCGGGGTTGACGTGCTGTCAGTGGATTGAATCAGGGCATGTGAAGCGTCTGGGGTAAACCATGGAAAGTTGTGTTGGGCCTGGATGTGGAAAGGGAGCTGTGGTTTCGGGCATTATTGCATGACAGCTGAAGACTGAGTGTGAACGAATGAGGCCTTTGTTGTCTTTTCCTAGAGCTACCCCGCACACATGAGGGGGGAGGGGGATGGTATTCCATGTGTGGGGAGGTGGCGATAAGAATGAATAAAGGCAGAAAGTGCTAATTGTGTGCTTGGGTATATATGTATGTCTGTGTGTGTATATATATATATATATGTGTACATTGAGATATATAGTTATGTATATTTGCGTGTGTGGACGTGTGTGTATATACATGTGTATGGGGGTGGGTTGGGCCATTTCTTTCGTCTGTTTCCTTGCGCTACCTCGCAAACGCGGGAGACAGCGACAAAGCAAAATAATAATAATAAAATATATATATATATATATATATATATATATATATATATATATATATATATATATATATATATATATATATTTTTTTTTTTTTTTTGCTTTGTCGCTGTCTCCCGCGTTTGCGAGGTAGCGCAAGGAAACAGACGAAAGAAATGGCCCAACCCACCCCCATACACATGTATATACATACGTCCACACACGCAAATATACATACCTACACAGCTTTCCATGGTTTACCCCAGACGCTTCACATGCCTTGATTCAATCCACTGACAGCACGTCAACCCCGGTATACCACATCGCTCCAATTCACTCTATTCCTTGCCCTCCTTTCACCCTCCTGCATGTTCAGGCCCCGATCACACAAAATCTTTTTCACTCCATCTTTCCACCTCCAATTTGGTCTCCCTCTTCTCCTCGTTCCCTCCACCTCCGACACATATATCCTCTTGGTCAATCTTTCCTCACTCATTCTCTCCATGTGCCCAAACCATTTCAAAACACCCTCTTCTGCTCTCTCAACCACGCTCTTTTTATTTCCACACATCTCTCTTACCCTTACGTTACTTACTCGATCAAACCACCTCACACCACACATTGTCCTCAAACATCTCATTTCCAGCACATCCATCCTCCTGCGCACAACTCTATCCATAGCCCACGCCTCGCAACCATACAACATTGTTGGAACCACTATTCCTTCAAACATACCCATTTTTGCTTTCCGAGATAATGTTCTCGACTTCCACACATTCTTCAAGGCTCCCAGAATTTTCGCCCCCTCCCCCACCCTATGATCCACTTCCGCTTCCATGGTTCCATCCGCTGCCAGATCCACTCCCAGATATCTAAAACACTTCACTTCCTCCAGTTTTTCTCCATTCAAACTCACCTCCCAATTGACTTGACCCTCAACCCTACTGTACCTAATAACCTTGCTCTTATTCACATTTACTCTTAACTTTCTTCTTTCACACACTTTACCAAACTCAGTCACCAGCTTCTGCAGTTTCTCACATGAATCAGCCACCAGCGCTGTATCATCAGCGAACAACAACTGACTCACTTCCCAAGCTCTCTCATCCCCAACAGACTTCATACTTGCCCCTCTTTCCAAAACTCTTGCATTCACCTCCCTAACAACCCCATCCATAAACAAATTAAACAACCATGGAGACATCACACACCCCTGCCGCAAACCTACATTCACTGAGAACCAATCACTTTCCTCTCTTCCTACACGTACACATGCCTTACATCCTCGATAAAAACTTTTCACTGCTTCTAACAACTTGCCTCCCACACCATATATTCTTAATACCTTCCACAGAGCATCTCTATCAACTCTATCATATGCCTTCTCCAGATCCATAAATGCTACATACAAATCCATTTGCTTTTCTAAGTATTTCTCACATACATTCTTCAAAGCAAACATCTGATCCACACATCCTCTACCACTTCTGAAACCACACTGCTCTTCCCCAATCTGATGCTCTGTACATGCCTTCAGCCTCTCAATCAATACCCTCCCATATAATTTACCAGGAATACTCAACAAACTTATACCTCTGTAATTTGAGCACTCACTCTTATCCCCTTTGCCTTTGTACAATGGCACTATGCACGCATTCCGCCAATCCTCAGGCACCTCACCATGAGTCATACATACATTAAATAACCTTACCAACCAGTCAACAATACAGTCACCCCCTTTTTTAATAAATTCCACTGCAATACCTATCCAAACCTGCTGCCTTGCCGGCTTTCATCTTCCGCAAAGCTTTTACTACCTCTTCTCTGTTTACCAAATCATTTTCCCTAACCCTCTCACTTTGCACACCACCTCGACCAAAACACCCTATATCTGCCACTCTATCATCAAACACATTCATCAAACCTTCAAAATACTCACTCCATCTCCTTCTCACATCACCACTACTTGTTATCACCTCCCCATTTGCGCCCTTCACTGAAGTTCCCATTTGCTCCCTTGTCTTACGCACTTTATTTACCTCCTTCCAGAACATCTTTTTATTCTCCCTAAAATTTAATGATACTCTCTCACCCCAACTCTCATTTGCCCTTTTTTTCACCTCTTGCACCTTTCTCTTGACCTCCTGTCTCTTTCTTTTATACATCTCCCACTCATTTTCATTTTTTCCCTGCAAAAATCGTCCAAATGCCTCTCTCTTCTCTTTCACTAATACTCTTACTTCTTCATCCCACCACTCACTACCCTTTCTAATCAACCCACCTCCCACTCTTTTCATGCCACAAGCATCTTTTGCGCAATCCATTACTGATTCCCTAAATACATCTCATTCCTCCCCCACTCCCAGTACTTCCATTGTTCTCACCTTTTTTCCATTCTGTACTTAGTCTCTCCTGGTACTTCCTCACACAAGTCTCCTTCCCAAGTTCACTTACTCTCACCACCCTCTTCACCCCAAGCTCACTTACTCTCACCACCCTCTTCACCCCAGCATTCACTCTTCTTTTCTGTAAACCCATACAAAGCTTCACCTTAGCCTCCACAAGATAATGATCAGACATCCCTCCAGTTGCACCTCTCAGCACATTAACATCCAAAAGTCTCTCTTTCGCGCGCCTGTCAATTAACACGTAATCCAATAACGCTCTCTGGCCATCTCTCCTACTTACATAAGTATACTTATGTATATCTCGCTTTTTAAACCAGGTATTCCCAATCATCAGTCCTTTTTCAGCACATAAATCTACAAGCTCTTCACCATTTCCATTTACAACACTGAACACCCCATGTATACCAATTATTCCCTCAACTGCCACATTACTCACCTTTGCATTCAAATCACCCATCACTATAACCCGGTCTCGTGCATTAAAACCACTAACACACTCATTCAGCTGCTCCCAAAACACTTCCATCTCATGATCTTTCTTCTCATGCCCAGGTGCATATGCACCAATAATCACCCATCTCTCTCCATCAACATTCAGTTTTACCCATATTAATCGAGAATTTACTTTCTTACATTCTATCACATACTCCCACAATTCCTGTTTCAGGAGTACTGCTACTCCTTCCCTTGCTCTTGTCCTCTCACTAACCCCTGACTTTACTCCCAAGACCTTCCCAAACCACTCTTCCCCTTTACCCTTGAGCTTCGTTTCACTCAGAGCCAAAACATCCAGGTTCCTTTCCTCAAACATACTACCTATCTCTCCTTTTTTCACATCTTGGTTACATCCACACACATTTAGGCACCCAAATCTGAGCCTTCGAGGAGGATGAGCACTCCTAGCGTGACTCCTTCTTCTGTTTCCCATTTTAGAAAGTTAGAAAAATACAAGGAGGGGAGGATTTCTGGCCACCCGCTCCCGTCCCCTTTAGTCGCTTTCTACGACACGCGAGAAATGCGTGGGAAGTATTCTTTCACCCCAATCCCCAGGGATAATATATATACATATATACACACACACACACACACACACACACACACGCATATATACACACACACACACACATACCTATATATACGTATGAAAAATGTAAGAAACAATTTAGAAAACTTAAACTTCTAGCTTGAAATATATATATATATATATATATATATATATATATATATATATATATATATATATATATATATATATATATATTATATATATATATATATATATATATATATATATATATATATATATATATATATATATATGTATATATACATATATATATATATATATGAACAGAAACATAGAAAAATATACAGTAAATTTTTCTATATTTCTGTTCCCTTGTGCTGTATTTAGATTGTATCTCATGCTACCCTCCATGATATTGTTAATTATATATATATATATATATATATATATATATATATATATATATATATATATATATATATATATATATATATATATATATGAACAGAAACATAGAAAAATATACAGTAAATTTTTCTATATTTCTGTTCCCTTATGCTGTATTTAGATTGCATCTCATGCTACCCTCTATGATATTGTTAATTATATATATATACATATATATATATATATATATATATATATATATATATATATATATATATATATATATATATATATATATATATATATATATATATATATATATACATATATATATATATATATATATATATATATATATATATATATATATATATATATATATATATATATATATATATATATATATATATATATATATATATATATATATATATGTTGGGGTGAAGAGGGTGGTGAGAGTAAGTGAGCTTGGGAAGGAGACTTGTGTCAGGAAGTACCAGGAGAGACTGAGTACAGAATGGAAAATGGTGAGAACAATGGAAGTAAGGGGAGTGGGGAGGAATGGGATGTACTTAGGGAATCAGTGATGGATTGCGCAAAAGATGCTTGTGGCATGAGAAGAGTGGGAGGTGGGTTGATTAGAAAGGGTAGTGAGTGGTGGGATGAAGAAGTAAGATTATTAGTGAAAGAGAAGAGAGAGGCATTTGGACTATTTTTGCAGCGAAAAAATGCAATTGAGTTAGAGATGTATAAAAGAAAGAGACAGGAGTTCAGGAGAAAGGTGCAAGAGGTGAAAAAGAGGGCAAATGAGAGTTGGGGTGAGAGAGCGTCATTAAATTTTAGGGAGAATGAAAAGATGTTTTGGAAGGAGGTAAATAGAGTGCGTAAGACAAGGGAGCAAATGAGAACTTCAGAGAAGGGCGCAAATGGGGAGGTGATAACAAGTAGTGGTGATGTGAGAAGGAGATGGAGTGAGTATTTTGAAGGTTTTTTGAATGTGTTTGATGATAGAGTGGCAGATATAGGGTGTTTTGGTCGAGGTGGTGTGCAAAGTGAGAGGGTTAGGGAAAATGATTTGGTAAACAGAGAATAGGTAGTAAAAGCTTTGCGGAAGATGAAAGCCGGCAAGGCAGCAGGTTTGGATGGTATTGTAGTGGAATTTATTAAAAAAGGTGGTGACTGTATTGTTGACTGGTTGGTAAGGTTATTTAATGTATGTATGACTCATGGTGAGGTGCCTGAGGATTGGCGGAATGCATGAATAGTGCCATTGTACAAAGGCAAAGGGGATAAGAGTGAGTGCTCAAATTACAGAGGTATAAGTTTGTTGAGTATTCTTGGTACATTATATGGGAGGGTATTCATTGAGAGGGTGAAGGCATGTACAGAGCATCAGATTGGGGAAGAGCAGTGTGGTTTCAGAAGTGGTAGAGGATGTGTGGATCAGGTGTTTGCTTTGAAGAATGTATGTGAGAAATACTTAGAAATGCAAATGGATTTGTATGTAGCATTTATGGACCTGTAGAAGGCATATGATAGAGTTGATAGAGATGCTCTGTGGAAGGTATTAAGAATATATGGTGAGGGAGGCAAGTTGTTAGAAGCAGTGAAAAGTTTTTATCGAGGATATAAGGCATGTTTACGTGTAGGAAGAGAGGAAAGTGATTGGTTCTCCGTGAATGTAGGTTTGCGGCAGGGCTGTGTGATGTCTCCATGGTTGTTTAATTTGTTTATGGATGGGGTTGTTAGGGAGGTGAATGCAAGAGTTTTGGAAAGAGAATATGAAGTCTGTTGTGGATGAGAGAGCTTGGGAAGTGAGTGAGTTGATGTTCGCTGATGATACAGCGCTGGTGGCTGATTCATGTGAGAAACTGCAGAAGCTGGTGACTGAATTTGGTAAAGTATGTGAAAGAAGAAAGTTAAGAGTAAATGTGAATAATAGCAAGGTTATTAGGTACAGTAAGGTTGAGGGTCAAGTCAATTGGGAGGTAAGTTTGAATGGAGAAAAACTGGAGGAAGTAAAGTGTTTTAGATATCTGGGGGTGGATCTGGCAGCGGATGGAACCATGGAAGCGGAAATGAATCATAGGGTGGGGGAGGGGGCGAAAATTCTGGAACCCTTGAAGAATGTGTGGAAGTCGAGAACTTTATATCGTAAAGCAAAAATGGGTATGTTTGAAAGAATAGTGGTTCCAACAATGTTGTATGTTTGCGAGGCGTGGGCTATGGATAGAGTTGTGCGCAGGCGGGTGGATGTGCTGGAAATGAGATGTTTGAGGACAATGTGTGATGTGAGGTTGTTTGATCGAGTAAGTAATGTAAGGGTAAGAGAGATGTGTGGAAATAAAAAGAGCGTGGTTGAGAGAGCAGAAGAGGGTGTTTTGAAATGGTTTGGGCACATGGAGAGAATGAGTGGGGAAAGATTGACCAAGAGGATATATGTGTCAGAGGTGGAAGGAACGAGGAGAAGTGGGAGACCAAATTTGAGGTGGAAAGATGATGTGAAAAAGATTTTGTGTGCTCGGGGCCTGAACATGAAGGAGGGTGAAAGGATGGAAGGAATAGAGTGAATTGGATCGATGTGGTATACCGGGGTTGACGTGCTGTCAGTGGATTGAATCAGGGCATTTGAAGCGTCTGGGGTAAACCATTTAAAGTTGTGTTGGGCCTGGATGTGGAAAGGGAGCTGTGTTTTTGGGCATTGTTGCGTGGCAGCTAGAGACTGAGTGTGAACGAATGGGGCCTTTGTTGTCTTTTCCTAGTACTACCTCGCACACATGAGGGGGGAGGGGGATGGTATTCCATGTGTGGCGAGGTGGCGAAGGGAGTGAATGGGGGCAGATAGTGTGAATTGTGTGCATGGGTATATATGTATGTGTCTGTGTATGTATATATATATGTACATTGAGATGTATAGGTATGTATATTTGCGTGAGTGGCCGTGTGTGTGTATACATTGTGTAGGGGGGTGGGTTGGGCCATTTCTCTCCTCTGTTTCCTTGCGCTACCTCGCAAACGCGGGAGACAGCGACAAAGCAAAATAAATGTAGGTTTGCGGCAGGGGTGTGTGATGTCTCCATGGTTGTTTAATTTGTTTATGGATGGGGTTGTAAAGGAGGTAAATGCAAGAGTCCTGGAAAGAGGGGCAAGTATGAAGTCTGTTGGGGATGAGAGAGCTTGGGAAGTGAGTCAATTGTTGTTCGCTGATGATACAGCGCTGGTGGCTGATTCATGTGAGAAACTGCAGAAGCTGGTGACTGAGTTTGGTAAAGTGTGTGGAAGAAGAAAGTTGAGAGTAAATGTGAATAAGAGCAAGGTTATTAGGTACAGTAGGGGTGAGGGTCAAGTCAATTGGGAGGTGAGTTTGAATGGAGAAAAACTGGAGGAAGTGAAGTGTTTTAGATATCTGGGAGTGGATCTGTCAGCGGATGGAACCATGGAAGCGGAAGTGGATCATAGGGTGGGGGAGGGGGCGAAAATTTTGGGAGCCTTGAAAAATGTGTGGAAGTCGAGAACATTATCTCGGAAAGCAAAAATGGGTATGTTTGAGGGAATAGTGGTTCCAACAATGCTGTATGGTTGCGAGGCGTGGGCTATGGATAGAGATGTGCGCAGGAGGATGGATGTGCTGGAAATGAGATGTTTGAGGACAATGTGTGGTGTGAGGTGGTTTGATCGAGTAAGTAACGTAAGGGTAAGAGAGATGTGTGGAAATAAAAAGAGCGTGGTTGAGAGAGCAGAAGAGGGTGTTTTGAAATGGTTTGGGCACATGGAGAGAATGAGTGAGGAGAGATTGACCAAGAGGATATATGTGTCGGAGGTGGAGGGAACGAGGAGAAGAGGGAGACCAAATTGGAGGTGGAAAGATGGAGTGAAAAAGATTTTGTGTGATCGGGGCCTGAACATGCAGGAGGGTGAAAGGAGGGCAAGAAATAGAGTGAATTGGAGTCATGTGGTATACAGGGGTTGACGTGCTGTCAGTGGATTGAAGCAAGGCATGTGAAGCGTCTGGGGTAAACCATGGAAAGCTGTGTAGGTATGTATATTTGCGTGTGTGGACGTGTGTATGTACATGTGTATGGGGGGGGGGGGGTTGGGCCATTTCTTTCGTCTGTTTCCTTGCGCTACCTCGCAAACGCGGGAGACAGCGACAAAGTATAAAAAAAAAAAGAAAAAAAAAAAAATAATATACATACATATATATATATATATATATATATATATATATATATATATATATATATATATATATATATATATATATATATATATATATATATATATATATATATATATATATATATATATATATATATATATATATATATATATATATATATATCAATTGTGCTTACTTACCATCACCAAGGTTTGTAACGCAGTTCGTCTCTTTTTGTTGATTTCCGATGATATCATTGTGAAGAAGAAAGCTGGATTGTAATAAATTGATAACTACTGATAACTGGTGTTTGGGCACCCACATAGTAATAGAATAATACTGAGAAAATTAAAGAACATCTGAAAGTTAACAACTGTAAATATGATGTTGTGTCCAACTGCATGTGCATTAGAGAATACCTGCTCCCAGCTTGCACGAATTTACGACTACACGACCGAGCAGTACAGCAACTACGATTTACTCATGACATCCGGCGGAAGGTGATGGATGAACAGATACATCAGAAAAAAGAAAACAGTGACACTGAAAGAAGTATTAGAGGAAAGTACGTTGAAAATGTCCCTGATCTAATGCCACGTACAGAGGAGGCCCTTTACAATGTTATTGAGACGCATGCTTATACCACGGAAACTCGCATCATGAAGAAACTATCCAGGCTGTGTGGATGCTCACTTACCACTCCTCAACCTACAGACAGTTTTACTAATCTCTCAACGGGAACAATCGTCTGAGGACCAGATAGAACTCCTTAAATCTTGGAATCAATTGTCATCAAGTCCTATATATGAACATGCTGACAAGATGAAACTTCGCATCATCTATGATGGCTTATGCAAATTGTATAGAGAAGGGAAAATTGTAGTGAACCCCGATATGCAGAAACAGTTACAGGCCGAAAGTACCTAAAACAGGCAGCGGCCTTCGAAAGGATTATTCACACCACGTCTACGGGAGGCGGTGAAACAACTGAGTAATAATGAAAGGATCGTTATCAGACGTGAAGACAAGTCAAACACTTACGTCATGCTTGACCGAAATGATTGTTTAAAGAAATGTGAAACCATACTGTTGCCAAGATCTAGCAAGATTTCAGCAGATTTCGAGAAACTCACAGGTAGACTCAAAAAACGCCTTAACTCATTAATTACGGTTACAAACGCTGTGAAGGATAACATCAAATTCGATCTTCTAAAAGGTGACTTCGAACCAGGATATTCTTACGAAAACGTCAAAATGCACAAACAGAGAAATCCTCTACGGCCGATCTAGCCCCTCTCCTCTTCCTACTCGTACATACGCCTTACATATGCCATGATTAAAACCTCCTTATCTCTAACTGAAAATCTGCCGATATAGCCCCTTCTGCACTTCCCTGCCGACCATCGTCAGTACTTTCATGTGATATTCTATTATTTCTATTTCATAATTCTTGTACTTTCTAACCTTGAATTGAGTTCCTAGCCATAAGGAATTTCATTTTGTATCATGTATACAATTTGACAATAAAGACGTCTAATCTTATCATATCTTAGATTCTGTATGTGCTTAAGTGTTCCTTCCCCTAACTGAATAACTGCCGATATTGGACTTCCGTAGTAGAGCAGTTTACTTTCCTGACAGTGACGCATTCACTGGCCGCCCATGGTCGAGCGTATAGGTTCGATTCCTGGTTGTGGCAGTCTGTCCACAGTCAACCAAGCTGTTCATCCACCCCTAGGGTTGATCATAGAATGAGTAAGTGCCTTAAACACATAGAATCTCTCTCATTTCTCTCTAAAAAGTTACATGACTGTTGCTGTGCAAAGGCAACTGGTCCTTCGGTTTCCGATATTTGGGGGCAATTTTTTTCATGGATCTCAGAATCTCTAAAGCTTTTGACAGGATGTGGTAAAAGTCTGTTTTTTAAAGTGCATTTCTTTGGTTTTCTTCCTTGTTCTGTTTCCTAATGCATAGCTTCTTCTCCGGCAACAGCAGTCGTTAGTAGAATGATATCCCCATATTATTCTCTCACAATTGGCATCGCTATGAGTTCTGTCATATCACCTATCATCTTTCTTCTCTTATGTGAGCTTTTTCAGCTTTTAACTCTATTAACTCTTACGCTGATGTGCCACTTTACCCAGTTAAGTCCCTCTAACATTTGTTCCCTTTTTCTTACTAAACATTTCACTTCGAACCTGAGAAACATCTCGGAATGGTGATGCAATATACTGGTGAATTTCAGCTGCGCTATATTGCAAAATTCTCCCGTGACTTCTGCCTAAATGTCTTTGTTTCATTTTAAAATACTTCAAATCAGCCTTGCACCATTATCGACAGATGGAGAGGAGTTAAAGCTTTTTTGAGACCTTCCCACATCAAAGCAGCCCACTTTACCGTGCTCCTGTATGGAACACAGCGTTAATGCTGAGAATTCCACATGTGGTGTCCTGGGTTACATAACGAATCAAAAGACTTATTATCTGCTAAAAATTCTCCATGACCGCATGACGTACTAAATTACTTAGTTCATGCACCTTTCTAATCACTTCTTCACACTGCGCAACCCTCTATCATATCTATTTTTCTTATCATCTATCTCTCAAATGTCAGCCATACTACACATTTTGTCCGCCTCTACTGCATTTATATTTCCCTGCCTGTCTTTACCTATGCACACTCGCGTTTGTGTATTGTGCATCAATTCTGTAAGCTTCTTATCCACTCTGCTATTCTTTCCGTTCAAAAGGTTTCATATTTTTCGGAGTCTGCTTCATTTTCAGTTCTCTTATCAAACTATATTTTCTGCCATATCAATAAGAATTACATTATCATTCTTGGCGTATTCATTGGAATGGCTAATAAACAGTTTGTTCTCAATTATCATTTTATGTACACACATATACTTCGTCCTTTATAAATCTCTTTTCCGTTTCTTTTTATTGTCTCAGGGCTGCACAGTATCTCATGTCTACTTTTCTTTTGCTCCCTGCTATTTCCATGATCATCTTTATCATGAGAGCTTTGATAAGTACTGTATTTTCCTTCATTGACTGCTCTTTTTTCAATTTGCTCTTGTTATGATATAACTTAACTTAAAACTATCTACATCTTAACTTCTCTCAAACATCCTCACGATTCTTTTCATTATTCCTGTTGAATATCTCCATTTTTCTTCATCGTTTCTTCCATACTTATCTGATGTCCTTTATTCGTTGATGTATTCTACTCTCATTAATTTCATATACTCTTTGATTTCACTGTCTCCATTTTTTGCTTTCTTTTGTTCTTTATGCGCTTAGTTTTCTGCTTATGTTCACTTGTGGGGCATTTCTTGGTCTTGCGTTTCTCTTACACCCAGATGTAGATACCTAATTCACTTTTGTTATATTCATTCAGAAGATAATGTTTGATGTTTCGAATTACAGTTATCTTTTCTACAACCTTTTGCACGACAGCTTTCAGAGAGAGAGAGAGAGAGAGAGAGAGAGAGAGAGAGGGGAGAGAGAGAGAGAGAGAGAGAGAGAGAGAGAGAGAGAGAGAGAGAGAGAGAGAGAGAGAGAGAGAGAGAGAGAGAGAGAGAGAGAACAAATGACTTACTGGTCTGTAACAAGGTCACCTGCTGTGGGAATTGAGGACCTTACTCACTTATAATTAGTGAATGACAATCAGCTGATTAAATATAATCATTATTATTCTCTACACTGCGATTTTTGTTTGTGCGTGTGGTGGTGGTGGTGAGGAGAGAGAGAGAGAGAGAGAGAGAGAGAGAGAGAGAGAGAGAGAGAGAGAGAGAGAGAGAGAGAGAGAGAGAGAGAGAGAGAGAGAGAGAGAGAGAGAGAGAGAGAGAGAGAGAGAGAGAGAGAGAGAGAGAGAGAGAGAGAAGGGGGCATTTACGGCAATTGCAGCCACTTTAGTTTTGCCCTACTTTGTTTGTGGAGAAATGTTCCTTGATATTGATGTGAAACCTAGAGCTACAGGATTTAGCTCATTGTATTTCATAACACGATTTTCTTTCTGTATTTGGTACAATGTATCTGTGTCGATGTTGTCAATATTCTTTTATTACCTTAAAATACCACTGTGCCTTTGCCTGTTGAGATGATAGTCTTTTTCTTTTTAATCATACTACATTTGACCTGTCTCTTAGGTGTGGGAATATAAATTTCTTGAAGCCTTTCTTGGTCTCTTTGATAATGTATATTCTATACATGTATTCTATATATTCTATAAACTTGCCCCAGTTTATAGAAAACTAGAATATCCATGTCAGCTGGCGGGTGAGCTTTTCTGTGTGCATCTCTGATGTTGCGAATATGTTCGGCATTTCTAGTTCAAAATAAACAGTAACTTCATCAGGTTTCAACGCAATGCTTTTAACATTTACATAGAATACTTTTCTTATGATTTTTTCAGTTCTGTCTATATTTCTTTCCGTTTATCCTTCTCATCACGCAGCCAGAGGCATGTTTGTTATGTTTTCACAGTGGTAAGGTTTTGTCCGTGTTCCACGCCTCAGGGATCAGTATTTTTATGACCTGACTTGAGTGTGAAGCGCCACCTCGCGACCTACCACGTTCCCCTTCGCTAGGAGGGCTGTGCCAGGCTTAGGGTTGGCTCCCTCCCACCACACACACGCTCTTTGTTGATAATGGTTTCATGTTTCTTTCTACTGCACTGCGTAAGCGGACTGAACCAGTCGCATTTAGATGCAGTTCCGTTCGAACAAATAAACTAACTTTTATTCCTGTAGATTTATTCCTTGAAATCACGGAGGTGTTTTCCTCCATAGTCCTTATATACTTTGTTTCGATTCAGTTCGTAGTTAACGTACTGGCTTCATATCATGGGAGTATCCCAGACATCACTAATGTGTTGGTATCTTTAAATCATTGGATTTGTTCCCTATACCCGTTCATTAACTCCTTAGACAACATTGCTTGTTACGAGAGCGAAAACAAATAATGCATCACAGACTATTATCTATTATCCTCTTCGTTATCCTGGATGTTATCCTCTTAGCCAGGTGATTCTAATTCATGCATCTCCCTTTCACAGAAATACGCGTCCTGTTGCCTCATCATGGAGTCATCTGCGATAATTGCAACAGATTCTTTCTGCAACCTGATCAAATTTTACAGAGGGAAGAGAGAGAATCTGAAACAATAACTGTTTTGGGGAAAGTCAGTTCTTACCTCGGTTCTAATTGATTAGTATTTATCTTCTCTCATATATTTTCTAAACTTTGTCAGTCTAGTCTCGACGTCGTTGTTCGCATCATTTATGTCCCTCTCTATATCATGATTCCTCATAGCATTAGTCAATCTTCCTGGTCACTATAGATTTTTTTGTCCTAATGCAGGGTGGCAAGTTTCTTACAGAGGAAAAAATATGATTATTATAAGTTTTATTTCATGAATAATTTGTATATAATAATGATTATATTAGATATCATAATCATTATATGTTTTATTATCAATATGTAAAACTATCACAGAGAACAAAATACTTGAAAACATTCTTAGGAAATCTCTTTAGGCTGTGAGATGTTTTAGGTTGGACAATTTAAGAACTACGAGTTAAATACTAGCACTTCATAAGAGGCAAAAATTATGACTGTGACAATGGACCATTTCCATTTTTTGGAAAGGAGAAGCTGTACTCTTGCTCAAAAAAGATTCTCTTGGGAAGACATGGACAGTAGAGAAGTTTATACAGAAAAAGAGAGAACAAAAAGAGAGATCATACCAGCCGTGCACCTCCATGTGGTGGTTACAGCCAGGCGGGAGCATGTTCGCGCCTCGTCCAGAGTGCATGAGAGCTGTCCTAGACGTCCTAGAGGAGTGAAGGACCAATAACACGTTTGTAAAGAAACTAAAACAGTTCTTGATTTTCATTTTGTTTTTCTATAGCTTTGTACGATTGTATTCATATTTGTTATTTACACAAGATCATAACAGAAAGATATCAAAATAAAAGCAAGCATTCTAGGAGGCCAGTTCAAATTATTAATATCATACCTGGTGAAGAGCTTGTAGATTTATGTGCAGAAAAAGGACTGATGATTGGGAATACCTGGTTTAAAAAGCGAGATATACATAAGTATACTTATGTAAGTAGGAGAGATGGCCAGAGAGCGTTATTGGATTACGTGTTAATTGACAGGCGTGCGAAAGAGAGACTTTTGGATGTTAATGTGCTGAGAGGTGCAACTGGAGGGATGTCTGATCATTATCTTGTGGAGGCTAAGGTGAAGATTTGTATGGGTTTTCAAAAAAGAAGAGTGAATGTTGGGGTGAAGAGGGTGGTGAGAGTAAGTGAGCTTGGGAAGGAGACCTGTGTGAGGAAGTACCAGGAGAGACTGAGTACAGAATGGAAAAAGGTGAGAACAATGGAAGTAAGGGGAGTGGGGGAGGAATGGGATGTATTTAGGGAATCAGTGATGGATTGCGCAAAAGATGCTTGTGGCATGAGAAGAGTGGGAGGTGGGTTGATTAGAACGGGTAGTGAGTGGTGGGATGAAGAAGTAAGAGTATTAGTGAAAGAGAAGAGAGAGGCATTTGGACCATTTTTGCAGGGAAAAATGCAATTGAGTGGGTGATGTATAAAAGAAAGAGACAGCAGGTCAAGAGAAAGGTGCAAGAGGTGAAAAAAAGGGCAAATGAGAGTTGGGGTGAGAGAATATCATTAAATTTTAGGGAGAATAAAAAGATGTTCTGGAAGGAGGTAAATAAAGTGCGTAAGACAAGGGAACAAATGAGAACTTCAGTGAAGGGCGCAAATGGGGAGGTGAAAACAAGTAGTGGTGATGTTAGAAGGAGATGGAGTGAGTATTTTGAAGGTTTGTTGTTGTTTTAGATATGTGTTTGATGATAGAGTGGCAGATATAGGGTGTTTTGGTCGAGGTGGTGTGCAAAGTGAGAGGGTTAGGGAAAATGATTTGGTAAACAGAGAAGAGGTAGTGAAAGCTTTGCGGAAGATGAAAGCCGGCAAGGCAGCAGGTTTGGATGGTATTGCAGTGGAATTTATTAAAAAAGGGGGTGACTGTATTGTTGACTGGTTGGTAAGGTTATTTAATGTATGTATGACTCATGGTGAGGTGCCTGAGGATTGGCGGAATGCGTGCATAGTGCCATTGTACAAAGGCAAAGGGGATAAGAGTGAGTGCTCAAATTACAGAGGTATAAGTTTGTTGAGTATTCCTGGTAAATTATATGGGAGGGTATTGATTGAGAGGGTAAAGGCATGTACAGAGCATCAGATTGGGGAAGAGCAGTGTGGTTTCAGAAGTGGTAGAGGATGTGTGGATCAGGTGTTTGCTTTGAAGAATGTATGTGAGAAATACTTAGAAAAGCAAATGGATTTGTATGTAGCATTTATGGATCTGGAGAAGGCATATGATAGAGTTGATAGAGATGCTCTGTGGAAGGTATTAAGAATATATGGTGTGGGAGGCAAGTTGTTAGAAGCAGTGAAAAGTTTTTATCGAGGATGTAAGGCATGTGTACGTGTAGGAAGAGAGGAAAGTGATTGGTTCTCAGTGAATGTAGGTTTGCGGCAGGGGTGTGTGATGTCTCCATGGTTGTTTAATTTGTTTATGGATGGGGTTGTTAGGGAGGTAAATGCAAGAGTTTTGGAAAGAGGGGCAAGTATGAAGTCTGTTGGGGATGAGAGAGCTTGGGAAGTGAGTCAGTTGTTGTTCGCTGATGATACAGCGCTGGTGGCTGATTCATGTGAGAAACTGCAGAAGCTGGTGACTGAGTTTGGTAAAGTGTGTGGAAGAAGAAAGTTAAGAGTAAATGTGAATAAGAGCAAGGTTATTAGGTACAGTAGGGTTGAGGGTCAAGTCAATTGGGAGGTGAGTTTGAATGGAGAAAAACTGGAGGAAGTGAAGTGTTTTAGATATCTGGGAGTGGATCTGGCAGCGGATGGAACCATGGAAGCGGAAGTGGATCATAGGGTGGGGGAGGGGGCGAAAATTCTGGGAGCCTTGAAGAATGTGTGGAAGTCGAGAACATTATCTCGGAAAGCAAAAATGGGTATGTTTGAAGGAATAGTGGTTCCAACAATGTTGTATGGTTGCGAGGCGTGGGCTATGGATAGAGTTGTGCGCAGGAGGATGGATATGCTGGAAATGAGATGTTTGAGGACAATGTGTGGTGTGAAGTGGTTTGATCGAGTGAGTAACGTAAGGGTAAGAGAGATGTGTGGAAATAAAAAGAGCGTGGTTGAGAGAGCAGAAGAGGGTGTTTTGAAGTGGTTTGGGCACATGGAGAGAATGAGTGAGGAAAGATTGACCAAGAGGATATATGTGTCGGAGGTGGAGGGAACGAGGAGAAGAGGGAGACCAAATTGGAGGTGGAAAGATGGAGTGAAAAAGATTTTGTGTGATCGGGGCCTGAACATGCAGGAGGGTGAAAGGAGGGCAAGGAATAGAGTGAATTGGAGGGATGTGGTATACCGGGGTTGACGTGCTGTCAGTGGATTGCATCAAGGCATGTGAAGCGTCTGGGGTAAACCATGGAAAGCTGTGTAGGTATATATATTTGCGTGTGTGGACGTATGTATATACATGTGTATGGGGGGGGGGCCATTTCTTTCGTCTGTTTCCTTGCGCCACCTCGCAAACGCGGGAGACAACGACAAAGTATAATAAAAAAAAAAAAAAATATAGCCTGTATCGTTATAAACTACATCACTGATAAATCATTCATAGATATTACCTTATAAGCAACATGATAGATGTGACAGTGACAGTAATTATGTAACAATGATAAGCCTTTGGTCATCATGCATAAAAGATAAAGGAAAATAATAAAACATATCTTAATGTGAGTGTGACTTCTGCTAGTGCATCAAGAATAACAGATATTTTATATCGGTTAATATAGGATTATTATGAGAGCTATGCATATAGCAGTAACTTCATGTTGACTACTCTTAATCTTGGACTTGATAAAGTTCATCACTGAAATAATATGCAAATGAATGTGTACATGAAAACGATGAAATTACTTCCATTGTTACATTTTTCAGATAGTTTCATGACTGATTTTCCATTTTCGAGAATTCATTTTGCGCAATTTTCGGTGTTGATATGGTCACTAACCGATCTCTTTCAATATTTCTGATGCAGTTCTGAAGTTGAATAATTTTTGCCTTCATAATAAAGTTTCGTAAATAGATCAATTTAATCTCAAAATTTTTCAATCTAACCCAGCACTTCCAAATACATTTCGCTTAATGTCAGACTACACATTTCGTGACTTTTGCAGGTTTTTTCAAATGACCTGAATCAAATAAATCATGAACAGAATTGTTCAATAATTGACTTAAGGATGGTCGAAAATCGCATTTGAAGGCTCCGAATATCTGCTCTTCATGACTTTCAATATTAAACATATTTTTGTGGGTTTAAGAAACATTTAAAGATCCATTGTCGATATTATGCTTAAAACCTTTTGGCTTGATTTCAAAAGCTTTTATGTTATCAATCATTTAATCAATTGTTTTGCCAAACCCCTGTAATTTGCTGTTCAGTTCATTCAAATGCGAGGAAAAATATGTAAGGAAAAATCAAACAGCAAATGCACAAAACGTCACAGTATTATTAAAAAGACAATTTTTGCATTCATCAAAAATATACGAATTTCCTCCAAACATAAACATTCGAGAAGTCGTATAAGAAGAGAACTTGAACCAAGCCAACGAACGCTGTTGTATAAAAGTAGTCATTTGTACACGGAATTCACCTCGCTCAGTATGAAAAAAAAAAAGAAAAATCATGCGCAGAAATACAAGTGACTACTTTTGTTATTTTTCATCACTTCTTCAAGTTCCTTATGGAACATAAAACCTCTTCGTTGACTATACATTGAAAACCTACCAACGGAAGTCCAACATATTTGTTAACAAAGAATCACCTACTTCTCTACCAACTATACTGGCTACACTGTTTTGTCATAGCTTTTTGTTAAGATTGTCTCACATATTTCAGCCCCTCTGGTATGTTTTGGTAACCTAACCAAGTTAACCAATTCTTCGCGTATTTCATAACCCCTAAAGATCGAACTATAATGGCTACCTTACTGATTATGTGCATCATTGCCCTCAACTCCAAACTTACATGATTCAGGACATTTTTTTCAGCTATGTTTGTTTCCACTTTTGATATTCTATCTGTTACTCTGTTTCTTCTCACCTGCAAATCCTTAATGTGGTGAATAATGATAATTCAATCTTATTCCATAAAACTGTCAAAAAGGAAACTAGGACATTTTGGCCGTGAATCTTTGATACAATCCCCAACAATGAATGGCTTTCCATGATGAGCAATAATCTTTGATATCATGAAACCAGCAGCAACTAATGTGGAACAAAAACAAACTCATATCGTTCTTACTTTCATCGCAAAGCCATTCAAGAACTGCTTCATAATGCAGCTTTGCAGAATACATTCTACAGACCTGATCATAACACGCATAATGCTTTTGCACTTTTCTTGATCATGACAAATCTTTCCTCCCAGGTTGAGCGATATTCTTGACAAGCTAAAATTGATACATGAATAGAAAAGTAGCAAATATTGTTGTGAAACCAAACAAGAAAGAGTATTAGACAACCACATTTTACAAAACGCGTTGCCAACAGATAATTCCTCAACCACATTTAACAAGACGTGACAATCTAATCGGTAAAATCTTTTATCATTAGTATCATTACCTATTGTATAATTACCTATAATTTCTTCGATATTTCAAAAAGATATTCAATATTAGCTAAAACCAGCGGAAGAAAAATTGTAAGCAGAACGATCCAATTCCAAGCGTACACTTCCATGATTATGCGAATACGCATTTCCAGTGATTTTATAAAGTTATTCTATAGTCACGTGCTCTCACCCGGTGCAAAGTAGACGGCACGCTGAAAAGTCTCCTGTCAAAACTTTGCACTGCTCCCGGTATGTATATAACAATTGTTTAACAGCAACATCATCTGGTGTATATATATATATATATATATATATATATATATATATATATATATATATATATATATATATATATATATATATATATATATATATATATATATATTTCTTTTCTTTCTTTCATACTATTCGCCATTTCCCGCGTCAGCGAGGTAGCGTTAAGAACAGAGGACTGGGCCTCTGAGGAAACATCCTCATCCAGCCCCCTTCTCTGTTCCTTCCTTTGGAAAAAAAAAAAAAAGAAAAAAAAAAGAGAGAGGGGAGGATTTCCAGCCCCCCGCTCCCTTCCCTTTTAGTCGCCTTCTACGACACGCAGGGAATACGTGGGAAGTATTCTTTCTCCCCTATCCCCTATTCAATATATGTAAAACATAATAACTGGCCATAAATTTACACTATACAGACATGCACAACCAAGGATTGTACAATAATATTAAAGTAACTTGCACCAAAATTATACTAAAACATAAAAATACTCTTGAATCCCTTTTAATCAATGTCTATCTTGACACCTGCTCCCACCTAAACTCTCTCAATGGGATGGCAATGACAAGAGTCTCCATAACTAGTAAAAGCCAGTGCTCTAAGTACAATAACATTCTTCAAGGTTTCAGTTTCTGTTTAAAAAGAGCAAAAATATAATACTCTATCACAGACTCAATTACTCAAAATATTATATCCAAATGAAACCACTTCATTTAGCCAACAGTACAAACTTCAAACCAAGAGTTGTTTTCGTTTCACGTATGCTTTCACACTCCCTAAAACTAGTTTCAACAATATGACGAACTTTAATCTTCCTATCCATACAAAATATGTCATAAAATATAAATCAAATTACAAAAAATAATATATATCATGTGTGTGCTTAGACATATCAAACATTCTAATTTAAATCAACAGCACCTATTATTCTTTATATTCTTATTATGGAGGACAATGGTTGAATCTTCCAGTGTAACCATAACTTCGGCATTTTCATTTGCAAAATCTTCAACAACACAGTTAAAGAGTTTCTCAACATTGCTGCCCATCTTGCTTGATGTTTCAAACACTTTCCCACCCACCTCATCAACATAATCGTGAATATCATGGTAGTCAACCTGTCGTGCACTCGGATTATCCAACACCAAATCAAGCTTTGTTCCACAAAGATAAACTTTACAATTTTCTTCATGTTTCTGGACCTCTGACACCCAGAATTTGGCACGCTCAGCACTTTCTGCACATGTTATATCATAACAAATGATTGCAGCCTTAGAGTCTCTATAATATATTCGACTCATTGCTTCATATCGTTCACTACCAGCTGTGTCCCACAGGCCAACACAGATTTTCTTTCCTTGGACATCCATCGAACGAGCTCCGAATGCTGCTCCTATAGTCGTCTGGTAACTACTGTTGAAGCGGTCATAGATAAAGCGTTCAACTAGGCTAGTTTTGCCACATGATGCCTGTCCTAGCATAACCACCTTCATGTCAACCTTTCCAGACATCATACCACACTTTTCGTGAACTGACGTTAGTTACAAAAGTTTTAGTTATATGTGCTTCGTGTTTTCATTATATGCAGTTTAAGGCAGGAGGCTACTTTCATCACGTGTTATTTCACCTCGATCAGTTTCTGTCGTTACTACACCTTTCTTTTCTTTTTCTGCTGCCTTCACAGTTATTCTAATATTCTTATTTTGTAATTCGTTTGACGAGTGGCACTCCCGTCAATTACAAAGTCTTGTTTTATCAAATTTTGTGTTGATGTCTCACCCTCACCTACTGATATATATATATATATATATATATATATATATATATATATATCTTTCTTTTTCTTTTAAACTATTCGCCATTTCCCGCGTTGGCGAGATAGCGTTAAGAAGAGAGGACTGGGCCTATATTGGAATAACCCCTCTGTTCCTTCTTTTCGAAAATTAAAAAAAAAGCGAGAGGGGAGGATTTCCAGCCCCCAGCTCCCTCCCCTTTTAGTCGTCTTCTACGACACGCAGGGAATACGTGGGAAGTATTCTTAATCCCCTATTCCCTATTGCAGTGGAATTTATTAAAAAAGGGGGTGACTGTATTGTTGACTGGTTGGTAAAGTTATTATGTATGTATGACTCATGGTGAGGTGCCTGAGGATTGGCGGAACGCGTGCATAGTGCCATTGTACAAAGGCAAAGGGGATAAGAGTGAGTGCTCAAATTACAGAGGTATAAGTTTGTTGAGTATTCCTGGCAAATTATATGGGAGGGTATTGATTGAGAGGGTGAAGGCATGTACAGAGCATCAGATTCGGGAAGAGCAGTGTGGTTTCAGAAGTGGTAGAGGATGTGTGGATCAGGTGTTTGCTTTGAAGAATGTATGTGAGAAATACTTAGAAAAGCAAATGGATTTGTATGTAGCATTTATGGATCTGGAGAAGGCATATGATAGAGTTGATAGAGATGCTCTGTGGAAGGTATTAAGAATATATGGTGTGGGAGGCAAGTTGTTAGAAGCAGTGAAAAGTTTTTATCGAGGATGTAAGGCATGTGTACGTGTAGGAAGAGAGGAAAGTGATTGGTTCTCAGTGAATGTAGGTTTGCGGCAGGGGTGTGTGATGTCTCCATGGTTGTTTAATTTGTTTATGGATGGGGTTGTTAGGGAGGTGAATGCAAGAGTTTTCGAAAGAGGGGCAAGTATGAAGTCTGTTGGGGATGAGAGAGCTTGGGAAGTGAGTCAGTTGTTGTTCGCTGATGATACAGCGCTGGTGGCTGATTCATGTGAGAAACTGCAGAAGCTGGTGACTGAGTTTGGTAAAGTGTGTGGAAGAAGAAAGTTAAGAGTAAATGTGAATAAGAGCAAGGTTATTAGGTACAGTAGGGTTGAGGGTCAATTCAATTGGGAGGTGAGTTTGAATGGAGAAAAACTGGAGGAAGTGAAGTGTTTTAGATATCTGGGAGTAGATCTGACAGCGGATGGAACCATGGAAGCGGAAGTGGATCATAGGGTGGGGGAGGGGGCGAAAATTCTGGGAGCCTTGAAGAATGTGTGGAAGTCGAGAACATTATCTCGGAAAGCAAAAATGGGTATGTTTGAAGGAATAGTGGTTCCAACAATGTTGTATGGTTGCGAGGCGTGGACTATGGATAGAGTTGTGCGCAGGAGAATGGATGTGCTGGAAATGAGATGTTTGAGGACAATGTGTGGTGTTAGGTGGTTTGATCGAGTAAGTAACGTAAGGGTAAGAGAGATGTGTGGAAATAAAAAGAACGTGGTTGAGAGAGCAGAAGAGGGTGTTTTGAAATGGTTTGGTCACATGGAGAGAATGAGTGAGGAAAGATTGACCAAGAGGATATATGTGTCGGAGGTGGAGGGAACGAGGAGAAGAGGGAGACGAAATTGGAGGTGGAAAGATGAAGTGAAAAAGATTTTGTGTGATCGGGGCCTGAGCATGCAGGAGGGTGAAAGGAGGGCAAATAATAGAGTGAATTGGATCGATGTGATATACCGGGGTTGACGTGCTGTCAGTGGGTTGAATCAAGGCATGTGTATGGGGGTGGGTTGGGCCATTTCTTTCGTCTGTTTCCTTGCACTACCTCGCAAACGCGGGAGACAGCGACAAAGCAAAAAAAAAAAAAAAAAAAACGAAAAATATATATACATATATATTTATTATTATATTATTATACTCTGTCGCTGTCTCCCGCGTTTGCGAGGTAGCGCAAGGAAACAGACGAAAGAAATGGCCCAACCCCCCCCCCCATACACATGTATATACATACGTCCACACACGCAAATATACATACCTACACAGCTTTCCATGGTTTACCCCAGACGCTTCACATGCCTTGATTCAATCCACTGACAGCAGGTCAACCCCGGTATACCACATCGCTCCAATTCACTCTATTCCTTGCCCTCCTTTCACCCTCCTGCATGTTCAGGCCCCGATCACACAAAATCTTTTTCACTCCATCTTTCCACCTCCAATTTGGTCTCCCTCTTCTCCTTGTTCCCTCCACCTCCGACACATATATCCTCTTGGTCAATCTTTCCTCACTCATTCTCTCCATGTGACCAAACCACTTCAAAACACCCTCTTCTGCTCTCTCAACCACGCTCTTTTTATTTCCAAACATCTCTCTTACCCTTACGTTACTCACTCGATCAAACCACCTCACACCACACATTGTCCTCAAACATCTCATTTCCAGCACATCCATCCTCCTGCGCACAACTCTATCCATAGCCCACGCCTCGCAACCATACAACATTGCTGGAACCTCTATTCCTTCAAACATACCCATTTTTGCTTTCCGAGATAATGTTCTCGACTTCCACACATTCTTCAAGGCCCCCAGAATTTTCGCCCACTCCCCCACCCTATGATCCACTTCCCCTTCCATGGTTCCATCCGCTGCCAGATCCACTCCCAGATATCTAAAACACTTCACTTCCTCCAGTTTTTCTCCATTCAAACTCACCTCCCAATTGACTTGACCCTCAACCCTACTGTACCTAATAACCTTGCTCTTATTCACATTTACTCTTAACTTTCTTCTTCCACACACTTTACCAAACTCAGTCACCAGCTTCTGCAGTTTCTCACATGAATCAGCCACCAGCGCTGTATCATCAGCGAACAACAACTGACTCACTTCCCAAGCTCTCTCATCCCCAACAGACTTCATACTTGCCCATCTTTCCAAAACTCTTGCATTTACCTCCCTAACAACCCCATCCATAAACAAATTAAACAACCATGGAGACATCACACACCCCTGCCGCAAACCTACATTCACCGAGAACCAATCACTCTCCTCTCTTCCTACACGCACACATGCCTTACATCCTCGATAAAAACTTTTCACTGCTTCTAACAACTTTCCTCCCACACCATATATTCTTAATACCTTCCACAGAGCATCTCTATGAACTCTATCATATGCCTTCTCCAGATCCATAAATGCTACATACAAATCAATTTGCTTTTCTAAGTATTTCTCACATACATTCTTCCAAGCAAACACCCGATCCACACATGCTCTACCACTTCTGAAACCACACTGCTCTTCCCCAATCTGATGCTCTGTACATGCCTTCACCCTCTCAATCAATACCCTCCCATATAATTTACCAGGAATACTCAACAAACTTATACCTCTGTAATTTGAGCACTCACTCTTATCCCCTTTGCCTTTGTACAATGGCACTATGCATGCATTCCGCCAATCCTCAGGCACCTCACCATGAGTCATACATACATTAAATAACCTTACCAACCAGTCAACAATACAGTCACCCCCTTTTTTAATAAATTCCACTGCAATACCATCCAAACCTGCTGCCTTGCCGGCTTTCATCTTCCGCAAAGCTTTCACTACCTCTTCTCTGTTTACCAAATCATTTTCCCCAACCCTCTCACTTTGCACACCACCTCGACCAAAACACCCTATATCTGCCACTCTATCATCAAACACATTCAACAAACCTTCAAAATACTCACTCCATCTCCTTCTCACATCACCACTACTTGTTATCACCTCCCCATTTGCGCCCTTCACTGAAGTTCCCATTTGATCCCTTGTCTTACGCACTTTATTTACCTCCTTCCAGAACATCTTTTTATTCTCCCTAAAATTTAATGATACTCTCTCACCCAACTCTCATTTGCCCTCTTATTCACCTCTTGCACCTTTCTCTTGACCTCCTGTCTCTTTCTTTTATACATCTCCCACTCAATTGCATTTTTTCACTGCAAAAATCGTCCAAATGCCTCTCTCTTCTCTTTCACTAATACTCTTACTTCTTCATCCCACCACTCACTACCCTTTCTAATCAACCCACCTCCCACTCTTCTCATGCCACAAGCATCTTTTGCGCAATCCATCACTGATTCCCTAAATACATCCCATTCCTCCCCCACTCCCCTTACTTCCATTGTTCTCACCTTTTTCCATTCTGTACTCAGTCTCTCCTGGTACTTCCTCACATAGGTCTCCTTCCCAAGCTCACTTACTCTCACCACCCTCTTCACCCCAACCTTCACTCTTCTTTTCTGAAAACCCATACAAATCTTCACCTTAGCCTCCACAAGATAATGATCAGACATCCCTCCAGTTGCACCTCTCAGCACATTAACATCCAAAAGTCTCTCTTTCGCACGCCTGTCAATTAACACGTAATCCAATAACGCTCTCTGGCCATCTCTCCTACTTACATAAGTATACTTATATATATCTCGCTTTTTAAACCAGGTATTCCCAATCATCAGTCCTTTTTCAGCACATAAATCTACAAGCTCTTCACCATTTCCATTTACAACACTGAACACCCCATGTATACCAATTATTCCCTCAACTGCCACATTACTCACCTTTGCATTCAAATCACCCATTCTATAACCCGGTCTCTTGCATCAAAACCACTCTATATATATATATATATATATATATATATATATATATATATATATATATATATATATATATATATATATATATATATATATATATATATATATATATATATATATATATATATATATACATGTATTTAATTCATACTGTCTGCCCTTATTCGTTTCCGTCGCCATCCTGCCAGACATGAAATGAAAAGCCCCTACCCCCGCATGTGCGCGAGATAGTGCTAGGAAAAGACAACAAAGGCCGCATTCGTTCACTCATCATGTATAATGCACTGAAGCCACAGCTCCCTTTCCACATCACGCCCCACAAAACATTCCATGGTTTAGCCAGACGCTTCACATGCCCTGGTTCAATGCATTGACAGCACGTAGACTCCGCTATATCACATCGTTCCAATCCACGCTATTCCTTGCACGACTTTCACCCTCCTGCATATCCAGGCCCCGATCACTCAAAATCTATTTCACTCCATTTTTCCACCTCCAATTTGGTCTCTCACTTCTCGTTTCCTCCACCACTGATACATATATCCTCTTGGTCAATTTTTCCGCACTCATTCTCTTCGTGTGACCAAATCATTTCAAAACACCCTCTTCTGCTCTCTCAACCACACTCTTTTTATTACCACACACCTCTCTTACCCTTTCATTACTTACACGATCAAACCAACTCACGCCACATATTGTCCTCACACATCTAATTTCCAGCACATTCACTCTCCTCCGCACAACTCTATCCATAGCCCACGCCTCGGCAACCATATAACATTGTTGGAACCACAATTCCTTCAGACATACCCATTTTTGCTTTCCAAGATAAGGCTCTCGCCTTCCACACATTTTTCAACGGCTCCCAGAACTTTCGCCCCCTCCCCCACCCAATGATTCACTTCCGTTTCCATGATTCTATCCGCTGCCAAATCCACTCCCAGATATCTGAATACACTTCACTTCCTCCAGTTTTTCACCATTCGAACTTACCTCCCGATTGACTTGTCCCTCAACCCTACTGTACCTAATGAACTTGCTCTTATTCACTTTTATCTCAGCTTTCTTCTTTCACACACTTTAGCAAACTCAGTCACATGCTTTTGCAGTCTCTCACCTGAATCAGCCACCAGTGCTGTATCATCAGCGAACAACAACTGACTCACTTCCAAACTCTCGCATCCATAACAGACTGCAGACTTGCCCCTCTTTCCAAAACTCATGCATTTACCTCCCTAACAACCCCATCCATAAACAAATTAAACAATCATTGAGACATCACTCACCCTTTCCGCAAACCAACATTCACGGAGAACCAATCACTTTCCTCTCTTCCTACACGTACACATGCCTTACATCCTTGATAAAAACTTTTCACTGCTTCTAACAACTTACCTCTCGTACCGTATATTCTTAATACCTTCAACAGAGAATCCCTGTCAACTCTATCATATGCTTCTCCAGATCCATAAACGCTACATACAAATCCATTTGCTTTTCTAAGTATTTCTCACATACAGTTTTCCAAGCAACCACCTGATCCACACATCCTCTACCACTTCTGAAACCACACTGCTCTTCCCTAATCTGATGCTCTGTACATGCCTTTACCCTCTCAATCAATACCCTCCCAGATAATTTCCCAGGAATACTCAACAAACCTATACCTCCGTAATTTGAGCACTCACTCTTATTCCCTATGCCTTTGTACAATGGCACTATGTAAGCATTCCGCTAGTCCTCAGACATCTCACTTTGAGTCATACATACACTGAATAACCTTACCAACCATTCAACAACACAGTCACCCCATGTTTTAATAAATTCCTTTGCAGTACCATCGAAACCCACTGCCTTACCGGCTTTCATCTTCCGCAAAGCTTTTACTACCTCTTTTCTGTTTACCAAATCATTCTCCGTAACCCTCTCACTTTGCACACCACCTCGGCCAAAACACCCTATATCTGCTACTCTATCATCATACACATTCAACAAACCTTCAAAATACTCACTGCATCTTCTCACATCACCACTACTTGTTATCACCTCCCTCTTTGCCCACTTCACAGTTGTTCCCATTTGTTCCCTTGTCTTACGCACTTTATTTACCTGCTTCCAAAACATCTTTTCATTCTCCCAAAAATTCAATGATACTCTCTGTCTCCAACTCTCATTTGCCCTCTTTTTCGCCTCCTTGCACCTTTCTCTTGACCTCCTGCCTCTTTCTTTTATACATCTCCCAGTCATTTGCATTGTTTCACTGGAAAAATCGTCCAAATACCTCTCTCTTCTCTTTCACTAATATTCTTACTTCTTCATCCCACCACTCACTACTCTTTCTAATCTGCCCACCTACCAAGCTTCTCATGCCACAAGCATCTTTTGCACAAGCCATCACTGCTTCCCTAAATACATCCCATTCCTCCACCACTCTCCTTCCTTCCGTTGTTCTCACCTTCTTCCATTCTTACTTAGTCTCCTCTGGTACTTCCTCACACAAATCTCCTTCCCAAGCTCACTTACTCTCACCACTCTCTCCACCCCAACATTCTCTCTTCCTTTCTGAAAACATCAACAAATCTTCACCTTCGCCTCTACAAGATAATGATTACATATCTCTCCAGTTGCACCTCTCAGCACATTAACATCCAAAAGTCTCTCTTTCGCGCGCCTATCAACTAACACGTAATCCATAAACGCTCTCTGGCCATCTCATCTACTTACATACGTATGCTTATGTATACTTCTCTTTTTAAACCAGGTATTCCCCATCGCCAGTCCTTTTTCAGCACATAAATCTACAAGCTCTTCACCATTACCATTTACAACACTGAACGCCCCAAGTACACCAATTATTATTTCAACTGCCACATTACTCACCTTTGCATTCAAATCACCCATGACTATATATATATATATATATATATATATATATATATATATATATATATATATATATATATATATATATCCCTGGGGATAGGGGAGAAAGAGTACTTCCCACGTATTCCCTGCGAGTCGTACAAGGCGACTAGAAGGGGAGGGAGCGGGGGGGGGGGCTGGAAATCCTCACCTCTCGCTTTTTGTTTTTTGTTTTCCAAAAGAGGGAACAGAGAAGGGGGCAGGTGAGGATATTCCCTCAAAGGCCCAGTCCTCTGTTCTCAACGCTACCTCGCTAATGCGGGAAATGGCGAATAGTATAGAAATATATATATATATATATATATATATATATATATATATATATATATATATATATATATATATATATATATACATATATATATATATATATATATATATATATATATATATATATATATATAAATACTTATCTATAAATTTTGCTTTATCGCTGTCTCCCGCGTTAGCGAGGTAGCGCAAGCAAACAGACGAAACAATGGCCTAACCCGCCCACATACACATGTATATACATACACGTCCACACACGCAAATATACATACCTATACATCTCAATGTACACATATATATGCACACACAGACATATACATATATACACATGTACAAAATTACTACTGTCTGCCTTTATTTGTTCCCATCGCCACCCCACCACACATGGAATAACAACCCCCTCCCCCCTCATGTGTGCGAGGTAGCGCTAGGAAAAGACACCAAAGACCCCATTCGTTCACACTCAGTCTCTAAATGTCATGTAATAATCCATCGAAACCACAGCTCACTTTCCACATCCAGGCCCCACACAACTTTCCATGGTTTACCCCAGACGCTTCACATGCCCTTGTTCAATCCATTAACAGCACGTCGACCCCGGTATACCACATTGTTCCAATTCACTCTATTCCTTGCACACCTTTCACCCTCCTGCATGTTCATGCCCCGATCACTCAAAATCTGTTTCACTCCATCTTTCCACCTAAAATTTGGCCTCCCACTTCTCCTCGTTCTCTCCACCTCTGACACATATATCCTCTTTGTCAATTTTTCCTCAATCATTCTCTACATGTGACCAAACCATTTCAAAACACCCTCTTTTGCTCTCTCAACCACACTCTTTTTATTTCCACACATCTCTCTCACCCTTACATTACTTACTCGATCAAACCACCTCACACCACATATTGTCCTCAAACATCTCATTTCCAGCACATCCACCCTCCTGCGTACAACTCTCTCCATAGCCCACGCCTCGCAACCATACAACATTGTTGGAACCACTATTCCTTCAAACATACCCATTTTAGCTTTCCGAGATAATGTTCTCGATTTCCAAACATTCTTCAATGCTCCCAGAATTCTCGTCCCCTCCCCCACCCTATGATTCACTTCCGCTTCCATGGTTCCTTCCGCTGCCAGATCCACTCCCAGATATCTAAAACACTTTACGTCCTCTAGTTTTACTCCATTCAAACTTACCTCCCAATTGACTTGACCCTCAACCTTACTGTACATAATAACCTTGCTCTTATTCATATTCACTCCCAACTTTCTTCTTTCACACACTTTACCTAACTCAGTCACCAGCTTCTGCAGTTTCTTACATGAATCAGCCACCAGCGCTGTATCATCGGCGAACAACTGACTCACTTCCCAAGCTCTCTCATCCACAACAGGCTACATACTTGCCCTCTCTATCTCTCTCTCTCTCTCTCTCTCTCTCTCTCTCTCTCTCTCTCTCTCTATATATATATATATATATATATATATATATATATATATATATATATATATTATATTATTATATTTATTTTGCTTTGTCGCTGTCTCCCGCGTTTGCGAGGTAGCGCAAGGAAACAGACGAAAGAAATGGCCCAACCCACCCCCATACACAATGTATATATATACACGTCCACACACGCAAATATACATACCTATACATCTCAATGTACACATATATATACACACACAGACACATATATATATATATATATATATATACCCATGCACACAATTCACACTGTCTGCCTTTATCCATTCCCATCGCCACCTCGCCACATGTGGAATACCATCCCCCTTCCCCCTCGTGTGTGTATAATAGGAAACAACAATTCGAAGTACTAAGTACAAGAATACCCTTCGTCTCACAAAGGTGAGCAACGGGGTCTATACTGGTTATTTCCGAACATTCCCATAGCCTAGCGGTTAGCATGCCTGCCTCTTGCACAGGGGTCCCGTGTTCGATTCTGGCTGTTGGAGGTTTGTATGTTCTATGATGGTGCGCGTTCATATGCACTTTATTCGTATTCATATACCTCCGCGTTGCACAGTTAGGTTCGGTAAAACGCTATCTGCTGGCTATGTGAGTCTGTTCGGAAATAACCAGTATAGACCCCGTTGCTCACCATTGTGAGACGAAGGGTATTCGAGTACTTAGTATTTCGAATAGTTGTTTCCTATTATACAGTCCAATAGCCTAGCGGATAGCATGCCTGCCTCTTGCACAGGTGTCCCGTGTTCGATCCTGGCTATTGGAAGTTTGTATGTTCTATGAAGGTGCGCGTTCATATGCACTTTATTCGTATTCATATACCTCCGCGTTGTACTGTTAGGTTCGGTAAAACGCTATCTGCTGGCTATGTGCGTCTATTTGGAAATAACCAGTATAGACCCCGTTCCTCACCATTGTGAGACGAAGGGTATTCGAGTACTTAGTATTTCGAATAGTTGTTTCCTATTATACAGTCCCATAGCCTAGCGGTTAGCATGCCTGCCTCTTGCACAGGGGTCCCATGTTCGATCCTGGCTGTTGGAGGTTTGTATGTTCTATGAAGGTGCACGTTCATATGCACTCCATTCGTATATACATATGTATATATATATATATATATATACATATAAATATATATATATATATGTATATATATATATATATATATATATATATATATATATATATATATATATATATATATATATATATATATATATAAATATATATATATATATGTATATATATATATATATATATATATATATATATATATATATATATATATATATATATATATATATATATATTATCCCTGGGGATAGGGGATTAAGAATACTTCCCACGTATTCCCTGCGTGTCGTAGAAGGCGACTAAAAGGGGAGGGAGCGGGGGGCTGGAAATACTCCCCTCTCGTTTTTTTTTAATTTTCCAAAAGAAGGAACAGAGGGGGCCAGGTGAGGATATTCCGAAAAAGGCCCAGTCCTCTGTTCTTAACGCTACCTCGCTAATGCGGGAAATGGCGAATAGTTTAAAAAAAAAAAAAATATATATATATATATATATATATATATATCCCTGGGGATAGGGGAGAAAGAATACTTCCCACGTATTCCCTGCGTGTCGTAGAAGGCGACTAAAAGGGGAGGGAGCGGGGGGCTGGAAATCCTCCCCTCTCACTTTTTTTTTTTTTTTTTTTTTTTTAAATTTTCCAAAAGAGGGAACAGAGAAGGGGCCCAGGTGAGGATATTCCCTCAAGGGCCCAGTCCTCTGTTCTCAACGCTACCTCACTAATGCGGGAAATGGCGAATAGTATGAAAGAAAGAAAAGATATATATATATATATATATATATATATATATATATATATTTTTCTTTTTTTTTTTTTTTTTTGCTTTGTCTCCCGCGTTTGCGAGGTAGCGCAAGGAAACAGACGAAAGAAATGGCCCAAACCACCCGCATACACATGTATATACATACGTCCACACACGCAAATATACATACCTACACAGCTTTCACATGCCCTGATTCAATCCACTGACAGCACCTCAACCCCGGTATACCACATCGATCCAATTCACTCTATTCCTTGCCCTCCTTTCACCCTCCTGCATGTTCAGGCCCCGATCACACAAAATCTTTTTCACTCCATCTTTCCACCTCCAATTTGGTCTCCCACTTCTCGTTCCCTCCACCTCCGACATATATATCCTCTTGGTCAATCTTTCCTCACTCATTCTCTCCATGTGCCCAAACCATTTCAAAACACCCTCTTCTGCTCTCTCAACCACGCCCTTTTTATTTCCACACATCTCTCTTACCCTTACGTTACTTACTCGATCAAACCACCTCACACCACACATTGTCCTCAAACATCTCATTTCCAGCACATCCATCCTCCTGCGCACAACTCTATCCATAGCCCACGCCTCGCAACCATACAACACCGTTGGAACCACTATTCCTTCAAAGATACCCATTTTTGCTTTCCGAGATAATGTTCTCGACTTCCACACATTCTTCAAGGCTCCCAGGATTTTCGCCCCCTCCCCCACCCTATGATCCACTTCCACTTCCATGGTTCCATCCGCTGCCAGATCCAATCCCAGATATCTAAAACACTTTACTTCCTCCAGTTTTTTTCCATTCAAACTTACCTCCCAATTGACTTGACCCTCAACCCTACTGTACCTAATTACCTTGCTCTTATTCACATTTACTCTTAACTTTCTTCTTTCACACACTTTCTCAAACTCAGTCACCAACTTCTGCAGTTTCTCAGATGAATCAACCACCAGCGCTGTATCATCAGCGAATAACAACTGAATCACTTCACAAACTTTCTCATCCCCCTCAGACTTCATACTTGCCCCTCTTTCCAAAACTCCTGCATTCACCTCCCTAACAACCCCATCCGTAGACAAATTAAACAACCATGGAGACATCACACACCCCTGCCGCAAACCTACATTCACTGAGAACCAATCACTTTCCTCTCTTCCTACACGTACACATGCCTTACATCCTCGATAAAAACTTTTCACTGCTTTTAACAACTTGCCTCCCACACCATATATTCTTAAAACCTTCCACAGAGCATCTCTATCAACTCTATCATATGCCTTCTCCAGATCCATAAATGCTACATACAAATTCATTTGCTTTTCTAATTATTTCTCATATACATTCTTCAAAGCAAACACCTAATCCACACATCCTCTACCACTTCTGAAACCACACTGCTCTTCCCCAATCTGATGCTCTGTACATGCCTTCACCCTCTCAATCAATAGCCTCCCATATAATTTACCAGGAATACTCAACAAACTTATACCTCTGTAATTTGAGCACTCACTCTTATCCCCTTTGCCTTTGTACAATGGCACTATGCAGGCATTCCGCCTACTCCTCAGGCACCTCACCATGAGTCATACATACACTAAATAACCTTACCAACCAGTCAATTATACAGTCACCCCCTTTTTTAATAAATTCCACTGCAATACCATCCAAACCTGCTGCCTTGAGGGCTTTCATCTTCCGCAAAGCTTTTACTACCTCTTCTCTGTTTACCAAATCATTTTTCCTAACCCTCTCACTTTGCACACCACCTCGACCAAAGCACCCTATATCTGCCACTCTATCATCAAACACATTCAACAAACCTTCAAAATACTTACTCCATCTCCTTCTCACATCACCACTACTTGTTATCACCTCCCCATTTGCGCCCTTCACTGAAGTTCCCATTTGCTCCCTTGTCTTACGCACTTTATTTACCTCCTTCCACAACATCTTTTTATTCTCCCTAAAATTTAATGATACTCTCTCACCCCAACTCTCATTTGCCCTCTTTTTCACCTATTGCACCTTTCTCTTGACCTCCTGTTTCTTTCTTTTATACATCTCCCACTCAATTGCATTTTTTCCCTGCAAAAATCGTCCAAATGCCTCTCTCTTCTCTTTCACTAATAATCTTACTTCTTCATCCCACCACTCACTACCCTTTCTAATCAACCCACCTCCCACTCTTCTCATGCCACAAGCATCTTTTGCGCAATCCATCATTGATTTCCTAAATACATCACATTCCTCCCCCACTCCCCTTACTTCCATTGTTCTCACCTTTTTCCATTCTGTACTCTGTCTCTCCTGGTACTTCCTCACACAAGTCTCCTTCACAAGCTCAATTATTCTCACCACCCTCTTCACCCCAACATTCCCTCTTCTTTTTTGAAAACCCATACAAATCTTTACCTTAGCCTCCACAAGATAATGATCAGACATCCCTCCAGTTGCACCTCTCAGCACATTAACATCCAAAAGTCTCTCTTTCGCGCGCCTGTCAATTAACATGTAATCCAATAACGCTCTCTGGCCATCTCTCCTACTTACACACGTATACTTATGTATATCTCGCTTTTTAAGCCAGGTATTCCCAATCACCAGTCCTTTTTCAGCACATAAATCCACAAGCTCCCCACCATTTCCATTTACAACACTGAACACTCAATGTATACCAATTATTCCCTCAACTGCCACATTACTCACCTTTGCATTGAAAGTACCAATCACTATAACCCGGTCTTGTGCATCAAAACCACTAACACACTCATTCAACTGCTCCCAAAACACATGCCTCTCATGATCTTTCTTCTCATGCCCAGGTGCATATGCACCAATAATCACCCATCTCTCTCCATCAACTTTCAGTTTTATCCATATTAATCGAGAATTTACTTTCTTACATTCTATCACATACTCCCACAACTCATGTTTCAGGAGTACTGCTACTCCTTCCCTTGCTCTTGTCCTCTCACTAACCCCTGACTTTACTCCCAAGACATTCCTATATTCCTACGAGTCCACGGGGAGAATGAAACACGAAAAGTTCCCAAGAGCACTTTCGTGTAATGTTCACATCATCAGGGGAGACACAAGAGAGTAATATAACAGTCAGTTAATATGCATCGAAGAGACGAGGCTAAGACGCCATTTGGTAAACGTGATTGGACAATCACGTTTACCACATGGCGTCCTAGCTTCGTCTATTCGATGTATATCAACTGACTGTTATATTTTTGTCTACTATCTCCCGTAATGATGTGATTATTACACGAAAGTGCACTTGGGAACTTTCCGTGTTTCATTTTCCCCGTGGACTCATAGAAATATCTTAATCACGCGCATCATAGTGATCCCTTCCAATATATATATATATATATATATATATATATATATATATGTATATATATATATATATATATATATATATATATATATATATATATATATATATATATATATATATATATATATATATATATATATATATATATATATATATATATATAGATATTCATCTATTTATTTTGCTTTGTCGCTGTCTCCCGCGTTTGCGAGGTGGCGCAAGGAAACAGACGAAACAATGGCCCAACCCACCCACATACTCATGTATATACCTACAAGCCCACACACCCAAAATACATACCTACACATCTCAATATACACATATATATACACACACAGACATATACATATATATATATATATATATATATATATATATATATATATATATATATATATATATATATATATATATATATATATATATATATACATAATTCATACTGTCTGCCTTTATCTATTCCCATCGCCACCTCGCCACACATAGAATAACAGCTCCCTCCCCCTTCATGTGTGCGAGGTAGCGCTAGGAAAAGACAACAAAGTACCCATTTATTCACACTCAGTCTCTAGCTGTCATGTAATAATGCACCGAAACCACAGCTCCCTTTCCACAACCAGACCCCACAAAACTTTCAATGGTTTACCCCAGACGCTTCACATTCCCTGTATCAATACATTGACCGCACGTCGACCCCGGTATACCACATCGTTCCAATTCACTCTATTCCTTGCACGCCTCTCACCCTCCTGCATGATCAGGCCCCGATCACTTAAAACCTTTTTCACTCGATCTTTCCACCTCCAATCTGGTCTCCCACTACTCGTTCGCTCCACCTCCGACACATATATCATCTTGGTCAATCTTTCCTCACTCATTCTCTCCATGTGACCAAAACATTTCAAAACACCCTCTTCAGCTCTCTCAACCACACTCTTTTTATTTCCACACATCTCTCTTACCCTTACATTAGTTACTCGATCATACCACCTCACACCACATATTGGCCTCAAACATCTCGTTTCTAGCACATCCACCCTCCTGCGCACAACTCTATCCATAGCCCACGCCTCGCAAACATACAACATTGTTGGAACCACTATTCCTTCAAACATACCCATTTTTGCTTCCGGAGATAATGATCTCGACTTCCAGACATTCTTCAAGGCTCCCAGGATTTTCACCCCCTCCCCAACCCTATGATTCACTTCCGATTCCATGGTTCCATCCGCTGACAGATCCACTCCCAGATATCTAAAACACTTCACTTCCTACAGCTTTTCTCCATTCAAACTTACCTCCCAGTAGACTTGATCCTCAACCCTACTGTACCTACTAACCTTGCTCTTATTCACATATTCTTCTAACTTTCTCTTTCACACACTTTACCAAACTCAGTCACCAGCTTCTGCAGCTTCTCACATGAATCAGCCACCAGTGCTGTATCATCAGCGAACAACAATTGACTCATTTCCCAAGCTCTGTCATCCACAACAGACTGCATACTTGCCCCTCTTTCCAAAACTCTTGCATTCACCTCCCTAACAAGCCCATCCATAAACAAATTAAACAACCATGGTGACATCACACACCCCTGCCGCAAACCTACATTCTCTGAGAACCAATCACTTTCCTCTCTTCCTACACTTACACATGCCTTACATCCTCGATAAAAACTTTTCACAAATTCTAACAATTTGCCTTCCATACCAAATACTCTTAATACCATCCACAAAGCATCTCTATCAACTCTATCATATGCCTTTTCCAGATGCATAAATGCTACATACAAATCCATCTGCTTTTCTAAGTATTTCTCACATACATTCTTTATAAACACGTGACCCACACATCCTCTACTTCTTCTGAAACCACGCTGCTCTTCCCCAATCTGATGCTCTGTACATGCCTTCGCCCTGTCAGTCAATTCCCTCCCATATAATTTCCAAGGAATACTCAACAAACTTATATCCCTGCAATTTGAGCACTCACTCTTATCCCCTTTGCCTTTGTACAATGGCAGTATGCAAGGATTCCGCCACTCCTCAGGCACCTCACCATGAATCATACATACATTAAACAACCTTACCAAACAGTCAACAATACAGTCACCCTCTTTTTTAATAAATTCCACTGCAATACCATCCAAACCTGCTGCCTTGCCGGCTTTCATCTTCCGCAAAGCTTTTACTACCTCTTCTCTGTTTACCAAATCATTTTTCCTAACCCTCTCACTTTGCACAACACCTCGACCAAAACACCCTATACTGCCACTCTATCATCAAACGCATTTAAAAAAACCTTCAAAATACTCACTCCATCTCCTTCTCACATCACCATTACTTGTTATCACCTTCCCATTCGCCCCCTTCACTGAAGTTCCCATTTGTTCACTTGTCTTACGCACTTTATTTACCTCCTGCCAAAACATTTATTTACTCTCCCTAAAATTTAATGATATTCTTTCACCCCAATTCTCATTTGGCATCTTTTTTTTACCTCTTGCACCTTTCTCTTGACCTCCTGCCTCTTTCATTTATACATCTCCCACTCAATTGCATTTATTCCCTGGAAATATCGTATCTAAAACACTTCACTTCCTCTAGTTTTTCTCCATTCAAACTTACGTACCTGTTGACTTGACCCTCAACCCTACTGTACCTAATAACCTTGCTCTTATTCACATTTACTCTCAACCTTCTTCTCTTACACACTTTAGTAAACTCAGTCACCAGCTTCTGCAGTTTCTCACATAAATCAGCCACCAGAGCTGTATCATCAGCGAACAACAAATGACTCACTTCCCATGCGCTCTCATCCATAAAAGACTGCATACTTGACCCTATTTCCAAAATTCTTTTATTCACCTCCCTAACAACCCCATCCATAAACAAATTAAACAACCATGGAGACATCACACACCACTTCCGCAAACCATCATTCACTGAGAACCAATCACTTACATCTCTTCTTGTACGAAGACAAAAACTTTTCACTGCTTCTTACAACTTGCCTCCCACACCATATATTCTTAATTCCTTCCATAGAGCATTTCTACCAACTATATCATATGCATTCTCCAGATCCATAAATGCTACATGCAAATCCATTTGCAATTCAAAGTATTTTTCACATACATTCTTCAAAGCAAACACCTGATCCACACATCCTCTACCACTTCTGAAACCACACTGCTCTTCCCCAATCTGATGTTCTGTACATGCCTTCACCCTCTCAATCAATACCCTCCCTTATAATTTCCAAGGAATACTCAACAAATTTACACCTCTGTAATTTGAGCACTCACTTTTATCCCCTTTACCTTTATACAATGGCACTATGCAAGCATTCCGCCAATACTCAGGCACCTCACCATTGGATCATACATATATCAAATAACCTTACCAACCAGTCAACAATACTGTCACCCCTTTCTTTAATAAATTCCACTGCAATACCATCTAAATCCGCTACCTTGCCGGCTTTCATCTTCCGCAAAGCTTTTACTACCTCTTCTCTGTTTAACTAATCATTTTCTCTAACCCTCTCAAACCATCTCGACCAAAACACCCTATGTCTGCCACTCTATCATCAAACACATTAAACAAACATTGAAAATACTCACTCCATCTCATTCTCACATCACCACTACTTGTTATCACCTCTCCATTAGCCCCCTTCAGTGATGTTGCTATTTGTTCCCTTGCCTTGCGCACTTTATCTACCTCCTTACAAAAGATCTTTTTATTCTCCCTAAAATTAAATGATACTCTCTCACCCCAACTCTCATTTGTCCACTTTTTCACCTGTTGCACCTTTCTCTTGACCTCCTGCCTCTTTCTTTTATACATCTCTCAGTCATTTGCATTATTTCCTTGCAAAAATCGTCCAAATACTTCTCTCTTCTCTTTCACTAATAATCTTACCTATTCATCCCACCACTCACTACCCTTTCTAATTTGCCCACCTCCCACGCTTCTCATGCCACAAGCATCTTTTGCGCAGGCCATCACTGCTTCCCTAAATACATCTCATTCCTCCCCAATTCCCCTTACCTCCTTTGTTCTCACAGTTTCCATTCTGTACTCAGTCTCTCCTGGTACCTCCTTACAAAAATCTCGTTACCAAGGTCACTTACTCTCACCACTCTCTTCACCCATCATTCTCTCTTCTTTTCTGAAATCCTCTACAAATCTTCACCTTCGCCTCCACAAGATAATGATCAGACATCCCTCCAGTTGCATCTCTCAGCACATTAAAATCCAAAAGTCTCTCTCTCCCGCGCCTATTAATTAACATGTAATCCAATAAAGCTCTTTGGCCATCTCTACTACTCACGTATACTTATGTATATTTATCTTTTTAAACCTTTTTCATCACATAGATGTACAAGCTCTTCACCATTTTCATTTACAACACTGAATATCCCATGTATACCAAATATTCCTCAACGCCATATTACTCACCTTTGCATTTAAGTTACCCATCACTATAACCCTGTCTCGTGCATCAAAACTACTAACACACTCATTCAGCTGCTCCTAAAACACTTGCCTCTCATGACCTTTCTTCTCATGCCCAGGTTCATATGCACCAATAATCACCCATCTCTCTCCTTCAACTTTCAGTTTTCCCATATCAATCTAGAGTTTACTTTCTTACACATAATCACATACTCCCACCACTCCTGTTTCAGGAGTAGTGCTACTCCTTCCCTTGCTCTTGTCCTCTCACTAACCCTTGACTTTACTTTCAAGACATTGCCTAACCACTCTTCCTCTTTACCTTTGAGCTTTGTTTTAGTAAGAGCCAAAACATCCAGGTTCCGTTGCTCAAACATACTACCTATCTCTCTTTTTTTTTTCTCATCTTGCTTACGTCCACACACATTTAGACACCCAAATCTGAGCCTATGAGGAGGATGAGCACTCCCCGCGTGACTCCTTCTTCTGTTTCCCCTTTTAGAAAGTTATCTAAAAGGTTATCTAATGTATGTATGATTCATGGTGAGGTGCCTGAGGATTGGCGGAATGCTTGCATAGTGCCATTGTAGGAAGGCAAAGGGGATAAGAGTGAGTGCTCAAATTACAGAGGTATAAGTTTATCGAGTATTCTTGGGAAATTATATGAGAGGGTATTGATTGAGAGGGTGAAGGCATGTACAGAGCCTCAGATTGGGGAAAAGCAGTGTAGTTTCAGAAGAGGAAGAGGATGTGTGGATCACGTGTTTCCCTTGAAGAATGTATGTGAGAAATACTTAGAAAAGAAAATGGATTTCTATGTGGTATTTATGGATCTGGAGAAGGCATATGATAGAATTGATAGAGATGCTCTGTGGAATGTATTTAGAATATATGGTGTGGGAGGCAAGTTGTTAGAAGAATTGAAAAGTTTTTATCGAGGATCTAAGGCATGTGTACGTGTAGGGAGAGAGGAAAGTGATTGGTTCTTAGTGAATGTAGGTTTGCGGTAGGGGTGTGTGAAGTCTCCATGGTTGTTTAATTTGTTTATGGATGGAGTTGTTAGGGAGGTGAATGCAAGGGTTATGGAAAGAGGCGCAAGTATGTAGTCTGTTGTGAATGAGAGAGCTTGGGAAGTGAGTCAGTTGTTGTTAGCTGATGATACAGCGCTGGTTGCTGATTCATTTGAGAAACTGCAGAAGCTGCTGACTGAGTTTGGTAAAGTGTATGAAAGAAGAAAGTTGTGTGTAAATGTTAATAAGAGCAAGGTGATTAGGTACAGTAGGGTTGAGGGTCAAGTCAATTGGGAGGTAAGTTTGAACGGAGAAAAACTGGAGGAAGTGAACTGTTTTAGATATCTGGGAGTGGATTTGGCAGCGGATGGAACCGCTGGTGTTCAGTGTTGTAAATGGAAATATATATATACATACATATATATATATATATATATATATATATATATATATATATATATATATATATATATATATATATATATATATATATATATATATATATATATTATCCTCAAACATCTCATTTCCAGCACATCCACCCTCCTGCGTACAACTGTATCCATAGCCCACGCCTCGCAACCATACAGCATCGTTGGAAACACTATTCCTTCAAACAAACCCATTTTTGCTTTCCGAGATAATGTTCTCGACTTCCACACATTCTTCAAGGCTTCCAGAGTTCTCTTCCACTCCCCTACCCCAGTTGAGTCACTTCCGCTTCCATGGTTCCATCCGCTGCCAAATCCACTCCCAGATATCTAAAACAGTTCACTTCCTCCAGTTTTTCTCCGTTCAAACTTACCTCCCAATTGACTTGACCCTCAACCCTACTGTACCTAATCACCTTGCTCTTATTAACATTTACACACAACTTTCTTCTTTCATACACTTTACCAAACTCAGTCACCAGCTTCTGCAGTTTCTCAAATGAATCAGCAACCAGCGCTGTATCATCAGCTAACAACAACTGACTCACTTCCCAAGCTCTCTCATTCACAACAGACTACATACTTGCGCCTCTTTCCATAACCCTTGCATTCACCTCCCTAACAACCCCATCATAAACAAATTAAACAACCATGGAGACATCACAAACCCCTACCGCAAACCTACATTCACTAAGAACCAATCACTTTCCTCTTTCCCTACACGTACACATGCCTTAGATCCTCGATAAAAACTTTTCTCTGTTTCTAACAACTTGTCTCCCAAACCATATATTCTTAATACCTTCCACAGAGCATCTCTAACAACTCTATCATATGCCTTCTCCAGATCCATAAATGCCGCATAGAAATCCATTTTTTTTCTAAGTATTTCTCACATACATTCTTCAAGGTAAACACGTGATCCACACATCTTCTTCCTCTTCTGAAACTACATTGCCCTCCCAATCTGATGCTCTGTACATGCCTTCACCCTCTCAATCAATACCCTCTCATATAATTTCCCAAGAATACTCAATAAACTTATACCTCTGTAATTTGAGCACTCACTTTTATCCCCTTTGCCTTCGTACAATGGCACTATGCAAGCATTCCGCCAATCCTCAGGCACCTCACCATGAATCATACATACAATTGATAACCTTTTAGATAACTTTCTAAAAGGGGAAACAGAAGAAAGAGTCACGCGGGGAGTGCTCATCTTCCTCGGAGGCTCAGATTGGGGTGTCTGAATGGGTGTGGACGTAAGCAAGACGAGAAAAAAGGAGAGATAGGTAGTATTTTTGAGCAAAGGAACCTGGATGTTTTGGCTCTTACTAAAACAAAGCTCAAGGGTAAAGAGGAAGAGTGGTTAGGGAATGTCTTAGACGTAAAGTTAAGGGTTAGTGAGAGGACAAGAGAAAGGGAAGGAGTAGCACTACTCCTGAAACAGGAGTGGTGGGAGTATGTGATTGTGTGTAAGAAAATAAACTCTAGATTGATATTGGAAAACTGAAAGTTGAAGGAGAGAGATGGGTGATTATTGGTGCATATGAACCTAGGCATGAGAAGAAAGGTCATGAAAAGGCAAGTGTTTTGGGAGCAGCTGAATGAGTGTGTTAGTAGTTTTGATGCACGAGACAGGGTTATAGTGATGGGTAACTTGAATGCAAAGGTGAGTAATGTGGCGTTGAGGAACATTTGGTATACATGGGGTGTTCAGTGTTGTAAATGGAAATGGTGAAGAGCTTGTACATCTATATGGTGAAAAAGGTTAAAAAGATAAATATACATAAGTATACGTGAGTAGTAGAGATGGCCAAAGAGCGTTATTGGATTACATGTTGATTGATAGGCGCGGGAGAGAGAGACTTTTGGATTTTAATGTGCTGAGAGGTGCAACTGGAAGGATGTATGATCATTATCTTGTTGAGGCGAAGGTGAAGATTTGTAGAGGATTTCAGAAAAGAAGAGAGAATGATGGGTGAAGAGAGTGGTGAGAGTAAGTGACCTTGGTAACGAGATTTTTGTAAGGAGGTACCAGGAGAGACTGAGTACAAAATGGAAATTGTGAGAACCAAGGAAGTAAGGGGAATGGGGGAGGAATGGGATGTATTTAGGGAAGCGGTGATGGCTTGCGCAAAAGATGCTTGTGGCATGAGAAGCGTGGGAGATAGGAAAATTAGAAAGGGTAGTGAGTGGTGGGATGAAGAGGTAAGATTATTAGTGAAAGAGAAGAGAGAGGTATTTGGACGATCTTTGCAGGGAAATAATGCAAATGACTGAAAGATTTATAAAAGAAAGAGGCAGGAGGTCAAGAGAAAGGTGCAAGAGGTGAAAAAGTGGGCAAATGAGAGTTGGGGTGAGAGAGTATCATTTAATTTAATTGAAAAATAAAAAGATCTTTTGTAAGGAGGTAGATAAAGTGCGCAAGGCAAGAGAACAAATGGCAACATCACTGAAGGGGGCTAATGGGGAGGTGATAACAAGTAGTGGTGATGTGAGAATGAGATGGCGTGAGTTTTTTCAATGTTTGTTTAATATGTTTGATGATAGAGTGGCAGACATAGGGTGTTTTGGTCGAGATGGTGTGAGACGGTTAGAGAAAATGATTAGGTAAATAGAGAAGAGGTAGTAAAAGCTTTGCGGAAGATGAAACCCGGCAAGGCAGCGGATTTAGATGGTATTGCAATGGAATTTATTAAAGAAAGGGGTGACAGTATTGTTGACTGGTTGGAAAGGTTATTTGATATATGTATGATCCAATGGTGAGGTGCCTGAGTATTAGCGGAATGTTTGCATAGTGCCATTGTATAAAGGTAAAGGGGATAAAAGTGAGTGCTCAAATTACAGAGGTGTAAATTTGTTGAGTATTCCTTGGAAATTATAAGGGAGGGTATTGATTGAGAGGGTGAAGGCATGTACAGAACATCAGATTGGGGAAGAGCAGTGTGGTTTCAGAAGTGGTAGAGGATGTGTGGATCAGGTGTTTGCTTTGAAGAATGTATGTGAAAAATACTTTGAATTGCAAATGGATTTGCATGTAGCATTTATGGATCTGGAGAATGCATATGATATAGTTGGTAGAAATGCTCTATGGAAGGAATTAAGAATATATGGTGTGGGAGGCAAGTTGCTAGAAGCAGTGAAAAGTTTTTGTCTTCGTGCAAGAAGAGATGTAAGTGATTGGTTCTCAGTGAATGATGGTTTGCGGAAGTAGTGTGTGATGTCTCCATGGTTGTTTAATTTGTTTATGGATGGGGTTGTTAGGGAGGTGAATAAAAGAATTTTGGAAAGGGGGTCAAGTATGCAGTCTTTTATGGATGAGAGCGCATGGGAAGTGAGTCATTTGTTGTTCGCTGATGATACAGCTCTGGTGGCTGATTTATGTGAGAAACTGCAGAAGCTGGTGACTGAGTTTACTAAAGTGTGTAAGAGAAGAAGGTTGAGAGTAAATGTGAATAAGAGCAAGGTTATTAGGTACAGTAGGGTTGAGGGTTAAGTCAACAGGTACGTAAGTTTGAATGGAGAAAAACTAGAGGAAGTGAAGTGTTTTAGATATCTAGGAGTTCATTCGGCAGCGGATGAAACCATGGAAGCAGAAGTGAATCATGGGGTAGGGAAGGGGGCGAAAATTCTGGGAGCCAAAAGAATATGTGGAAGTCGAAAGTATTATCTCGGAAAGCAAAAATGAGTATTTTGAAGGAATAGTGATTCCAACAGTGTTGTATGGTTGCTAGGCGGGGGATATGGATAGAGTTGTGCTGAGGAGGGTGGATGTGATGGAAATGAGATGTTTGAGGACAATATGTGGTGTGAGGTGGTTTGATCGAGTAAGTAATGATAGGGTAAGAGAGATTTGTGGTAATAAAAAGAGTGTTGTTGAGAGAGCAGAAGAGGATGTTTTGGGAATGGTTTGGTCACATGGAGAGAATGAGTAAGGAAAGATTTACAAAGAGGATAACTGTGTCAGAGGTGGAGGAAACGAGGATAAGTGGGAGACCAAATTTTGAGGTGGGAAAAGGGATTGAAAAAGATTTTGAGTGATCGGGGCTTGAACATGCAGGAGGGTGAAAGGCGTGCAAGGAATAGAGTGAATTGGAACGATGTTGTATACCGGGGTCGACGTGCTGTCAATGGATTGATCCAGGGCATGTGAAGCGTCTGGGGTAAACCATGGAAAGTTGTGTGGGGTCTGGATGTGGAAAGGGAGCTGTGGTTTCGGTGCATTATTACATGACAGCTAGATACTGAGTGTGAGTGTCTTTTCCTAGCGCTACCTCGCACACATGAAGGGGGAGGGGGTTGTTATTTCATGTGTGGCAAGGTGGCGATGGGAATGAATAAAGCAGACAGTATGAACTATGTACATGTGTATATATGTATATGTCTGTGTGTGTGTGTGTATATATATGTATACGTTGAGATGTATAGGTATGTATATTTGCGTGTGTGGACGTGTACGTATTTACATGTGTATATGGGTGGGTAGGGCCATTGTTTTGTCTCATTCCTTGCGCTACCCCGCTAACGCGGGAGACAGCGACAAAACAAAATAAATAAATAAATGAATATATATATATATATATATATATATATATATATATATATATATATATATACATACATATATATTTATATATATATATATATATATATATATATATATATATATATATATATATATATATATATATATATATATCTTTTTTTTTTTTTTTTCTTTTTTTTGCTTTGTCGCTGTCTCCCGCGTTTGCGAGGTAGCGCAAGGAAACAGACGAAAGAAAATGGCCAAACCCACCCCCATAAACATACCTTGATTCAATCCACTGACAGCACGTCAACCCGGTATACCACATCGCTCCAATTCACTCTATTCTTTGCCCTCCTTTCACCCTCCTGCATGTTCATGCCCCGATTACACAAAATCTTTTTCACTCAATCTTTCCACCTCCAATTTGGTCTCCCTCTTCTCCTCGTTCCCTCCACCTCCGACACATATATCCTCTTGGTCAATCTTTCCTCACTCAATCTCTCCATGTGACCAAACCATTTCAAAACACCCTCTTCTGCTCTCTCAACCACGCTCTTTTTATTTCCACACATCTCTCTTACCCTTACGTTACTTACTCGATCAAACCACCTCACACCATACATTGTCCTCAAACATCTCATTTCCAGCACATCCATCCTCCTGCGCACAACTCTATCCATAGTCCACGCCTCGCAACCATACAACATTGTTGGAACCACTATAAATTCAAACATACACATTTTTGCTTTCCGACATAATGTTCTCGACTTCCACAAATTCTTCAAGGGTCCCAGAATTTTCGCCCCCTCCCCCACCCTATGATCCACTTCCGCTTCCATGGTTTCATCCGCTGCCAGATCCACTCCCAGATATCTAAAACACTTCACTTCCTCCAGTTTTTCTCCATTCAAACTCACCTCACAATTGAATTGACCCTCAACCCTACTGTACCTAATAACCTTGCTCTTATTCACATTTACTCTTAACTTTCTTCTTTCACACACTTTACGAAACTCAGTCACCAGCTTCTGCAGTTTCTCACATGAATCAGCCACCAGCGCTGTATCATCAACTAACAACATCTGACTCACTTCCCAAGCTCTCTCATCTAAAACAGACTTCATACTTGACCCTCTTTCCAAAACTCTTGCATTCACCTCCCTAACAACCCCATCCATAAACAAATTAAACAACCATGCAGACATCACACACCCCTGCCGCAAACCTACATTCACTGAGAACCAATCACTTTCCTCTCTTCCTACCCGTACACATACCTTACATCCTCGATAAAAACTTTTCACTGCTTCTAACAACTTGCCTCCCACACCATATATTCTTAATACCTTCCACAGAGCATCTCTATCAACTCTATCATATGCCTTCTCCAGATCAATAAATGCTACATACAAATCCATTTGCTTTTCTAAGTATTTCTCACATACATTCTTCAAAGCAAACACCTGATCCACACATCCTCTACCTCTACCTATATATATATATATATATATATATATATATATATATATATATATATATATATATATATATATATATTTATTTATTTATCTATTATACTTTGTCGCTGTCTCCCGCGTTTGCGAGGTAGCGCAAGGAAACAGACGAAAGAAATGGCCCAACCCCGCCCCCCATACACATGTATATACATACGTCCACACACGCAAATATACATACCTACACAGCTTTCCATGGCTTACCCCAGACGCTTCACATGCCTTGATTCAATCCACTGACAGCACGTCAACCCCGGTATGCCACATCGCTCCAATTCACTCTATTCCTTGCCCTCCTTTCACCCTCCTGCATGTTCAGGTCCCGATCACACAAAATCTTTTTCACTCCATATTTCCACCTCCAATTTGGTCTCCCTCTTCTCCTTGTTCCCTCCACCTCCGACACATATATCCTCTTGGTCAATCTTTCCTCACTCATCCTCTCCATGTGCCCAAACCACTTCAAAACACCCTCTTCTGCTCTCTCAACCACGCTTTTTTTATTTCCACACATCTATCTTACCCTTACGTTACTCACTCGATCAAACCACCTCACACCACACATTGTCCTCAAACATCTCATTTCCAGCACATCCACCCTCCTGCGCACAACTCTATCCATAGCCCACGCCTCGCAACCATACATTGTTGGAACCACTATTCCTTCATACATACCCATTTTTGCTTTCCGAGATAATGTTCTCGACTTCCACACATTCTTCAAGGCCGCCAGAATTTTCGCCCCCTCCCTCACCCTATGATCCACTTCCGCTTCCATGGTTCCATCCGCTGCCAGATCCACTCCCAGATATCTAAAACACTTCACTTCCTCCAGTTTTTCTCCATTCAAACTCACCTCCCAATTGACTTGACCCTCAACCCTACTGTACCTAATAACCTTGCTCTTATTCACATTTACTCTTAACTTTCTTCTTCCACACACTTTACCAAACTCAGTCACCAGCTTCTGCAGTTTCTCATATGAATCAGCCACCAGCGCTGTATCATCAGCGAACAACAACAGACTCACTTCCCAAGCTCTCTCATCCCCAACAGACTTCATACTTGCCCCTCTTTCCAAAACTCTTGCATTTACCTCCCTAACAACCCCATCCATAAACAAATTAAACAACCATGGAGACATCACACACCCCTGCCGCAAACCTACATTCACTGAGAACCAATCACTTTCCTCTCTTCCTACACGTACACATGCCTTACATCCTCGATAAAAACTTTTCACTGCTTCTAACAACTTTCCTCCCACACCATATATTCTTAATACCTTCCACAGAGCATCTCTATCAACTCTATCATATGCCTTCTCCAGATCCATAAATGCTACATACAAATCCATTTGCTTTTCTAAGTATTTCTCACATACATTCTTCAAAGCAAACACCTGATCCACACATCCTCTACCACTTCTAAAACCACACTGCTCTTCCCCAATCTGATGCTCTGTACATGCCTTCACCCTCTCAATCAATACCCTCCCATATAATTTACCAGGAATACTCAACAAACTTATACCTCTGTAATTTGAGCACTCACTCTTATCCCCTTTGCCTTTGTACAATGGCACTATGCACGCATTCCGCCAATCCTCAAGCACCTCACCATGAGTCATACATACATTAAATAACCTTACCAACCAGTCAACAATACAGTCACCACCTTTTTTAATAAATTCCACTGCAATACCATCCAAACTTGCTGCCTTGCCGGCTTTCATCTTCCGCAAAGCTTTCACTACCTCTTCTCTGTTTACCAAATCATTTTCCCTAACCCTCTCACTTTGCACACCACCTCGACCAAAACACCCTATATCTGCCACTCTATCATCAAACACATTCAACAAACCTTCAAAATACTCACTCCATCTCCTTCTCACATCACCACTACTTGTTATCACCTCCCCATTTGCGCCCTTCACTGAAGTTCCCATTTGCTTCCTTGTCTTACGCACTTTATTTCCTCCTTCCAGAACATCTTTTTATTCTCCCTAAAATTTAATGATACTCTCTCACCCCAACTCTCATTTGCCCTCTTATTCACCTCTTGCACCTTTCTCTTGACCTCCTGTCTCTTTCTTTTATACAACTCCCACTCAATTGCATTTTTTCCCTGCAAAAATCGTCCAAATGCCTCTCTCTTCTCTTTCACTAATAATCTTACTTCTTCATCCCACCACTCACTACCCTTTCTAATCAACCCACCTCACACTCTTCTCATGCCACAAGCATCTTTTGCGCAATCCATCACTGATTCCTTAAGTACATCCAATTCCTCCCCCACTCCCCTTATTTCCATTGTTCTCACCTTTTTCCATTCTGTACCCAGTCTCTCCTGGTGCTTCCTCACACAAGTCTCCTTCCCAAGCTCACTTACTCTCACCACCCTCTTCACCGAAATATATATATATATATATATATATATATATATATATATATATATATATATATATATATATATATATATATATATATATATATATATATATATATATATATATATATATATATATATATATATATATATATATATATATATATATATATATATATATATATATATATATATATATATATATATATACGCATCCTTAAGAAATCTTTACTGTGCGATTTTCAAAACAAAACCGATCAAATATGAGGTGTGGTTAACTTTAATGATTTTATCTGAGACATTAGTCCATGTCAAGTGTCTCCAGAATTTTGTGAGATGATACAGCTGCCCAAGGCTTTTACGCCATACTTCATTCTTTCCAGCAGAGAATAATTTGTTAACGATTTATGGTTTCCAGTAATCGTAAGGGTGATCCTGGGGATTTTACTCTGCTCTATAATTACCTGATATCAGATAATTGTATAATTTTGACCAGGTAGTTTAGGGAAAGAAAGAGGAGTAACTCATATAAATATTCATTGGAATCAGGTTCGTTTTTAAATTTGAAGAATTACTTCAGCTATGATCATTGCAACGCTATCAAGAATTTGTATGGAATGATTATCAGTGATAACAGATTCAGATTAGAGCAAAGTAATTAGTATCTTATAATAGCGCTCTTGAAAATATTAAATTTTCTCACCAGAAACCTATATGATTTGAGTATCGGGGAAAAAAGAAAAAATTAAAGCAAAAGAAAGAAAATATACGTTCTCTGATATGAATAAAAGAATGAAAAAAATCCTCTTTTCAGGAGAGAGGAAACCGGTGTGAAGTCCTTTGTTTCGCTGCAGCTGCAATTCGCAAGGTTGAAATTATTCAAATAATATTTTTCTTCGTGTAGCACTAGTGTAGATTCTTCTTTTCCTTTACATTAGTCTACATTTTCAAGAATAAGACTCCCTCTTTTCTCTTTTGTGCTAATGTGAATGATTTTTTCCCTTTTTTCAGGAATATGATTAACCTTGAGGATAACAGTGGTCCACATTGTGTGCAGTGACTCTCATCCCTCACTATTACCTGTGACACATATGATGATTCATGATGGGAACCTCTTCAGGAATGGGGGATATTGAATCTCTCTCTCTCTCTCTCTCTCTCTCTCTCTCTCTCTCTCTCTCTCTCTCTCTCTCTCTCTCTCTCTCTCTCTCTCTCTCTCTCTCTCTCTCTCTCTCTCTCTCTCTCTCTCTCTCTCTCTCTTTCTAGGGAGGTATATCACCGTTATAACCTGCCTGGGTATCGTGAGGGTTGTTGAGGGTTACTTAAAGAACAAGAATTTTTGTGGCTGCCAAGATTTACATCCTTGACTCAGGAAGCTGTCAGTTTCCTGTGACTCACCTATATTTGTGCAACTATCATTCACTACGCAAAAATGTAGCACAAACATCTCATAAGCAGATTTTGCAAAGAAGCACCTTACACAACTAGTTCTCCGTAGCTCTAGCTTCTCCTGCGGTAAACATTGTGATCTAGCCCTAACTATAGGCAAAATATCGTAGGCATTCGTAAATTTTTTCTCATTCTCTCTCTCCCTCTCTCACACTCAGTCTCTAGCTGTCATGTATAATGCACCGGAACCACAGCTCCCTACCCACATCCAGGCCCAGGACTCTCCATGGTTTACCCCAGGCGATTCATATGCCCTGGTTCAGTCCATTGACAGCACGTCGACTCCGGTATACTGCATCGTTCCAATTCACTCTGTTCCTTGCACGCCTCTCACCCCCCTGCATGTTCAGGCCCCGATCGCTCAATATCTTTCTCCTTCTATCGTTCCACCTCTAATTTCGTCTCCCGCTTCTCCTTCTTCCCTCCACCTTTGACACATATATCCCCTTTGTCAATCTTTCCTCACTCATTCTCTCCATATGTCCAGACCAGTTCAACACATCCTTTTTTGCTCTTTCAACCACACTCTTTTTATTACCACATATCTCTCTTACCATTTCACTACTTACACTATCAAAGTCCTCACACCACATATTGTCCTCAAACATTTCATATCCGACACATCCACCTTCCTCCGCACAACCCTATCTATAGCCCATGTCTAGCAAATATATGACTTCGTTAGAACCACTATTCCTTCGAACATACCCATTTTGCTCTCCGAGATAACGTTCTCGCCTTCCACACATTCTTCAACGCTCCCAGAACCTTCGCTCCTTCCCCACCCTGTGACTTACTTCCGCTTCCATGGTTCCATCTGCTGCTACGTCCACTCCCAGATATCTAAAACACTTCACTTCCTCCAGTTTTTCTCCATTGAAACCTACCTCCCAATTGATTTGTTTCTCATACACTACTGAACCTAATAACCTTGCTCTTATTCACATTTACTCTCAGCTTTCTTCTTTCACACACTTTACCAAACTCATTCACCAACTTCTGCAGTTTCTCACCTGAATCAGTCACCAGTGCTGTATCATCAGTTCACAACAACTGACCCACTTTTCAAACCATCTCATCCAGAACAGACTGAATACTTGTCCCTCTCTCCAAAACTCTTGCATTCAACTCCCTAACCACTTTTTCCATCAACATATTAGACAGCCATGTTATGTGTAACGCACGGAAACTACAGCCTCCTATCCAAGCCCCACAGACCTTTCCATGGTTTACCCAAGACGCTTCACATGCCCTGGTTCAGTCTATTGACATCACATCGACCCAAGTATACCACACTGTTCTAATTCACTCTATTCCTTGCACGCCTTTCACCCTCCTATATGTTCACCCCCGTCGCTCAAAATTTTTTTCACTCCATCCTTCCACCTCCAAATTGGTCTCCCACTTCTCATTGTTTCCTCGACCTCTGACACATATATTCTCTTTATCAATCTTTTCTAATTCATTCTCTCAGTATGTCCAAACCATTTCAACATACCCTTTTCTGTCCTCTCAAGACATTCTTTTTATTACCACATATTTCTCTTACTCTTTCATTACTAACTCGATCAAACCACCTCACACCACATATTGTCCTCATATATTCCAATTCCAACACATCCACACTCCTCCGAACAACCCTATCTATACCCCATGCCTCAAAACCATACAACAGTCTTGGAACTACTATTCCCTTAAACATACCAATTTTTGCTCTCCGAGATAACATTCTCTCCTTTCACACAATCTTCATCGCTCCCAAAACCTTCGCCTCCTCCTCCACCCTGTGACTTACTTTCGCTTTCATGATTTAATTCGCTGCAACTCCACTCCCATATATCTAAAACACTTCACTTCCTCCAAATTTTGTCCATTCAAACTTACCTATTATTTAACTTTACCTTCAACGCTCCTGAACCTAATAATCTTATTCACATTTAATCTCAACTCTCTCCTGTCACACACTTTACCAAACTCAGCCATCAACCTCTGCACTATCTCACCCGAATCAGCCACAAGAGCTGCATTATCAGCGAACAATAACTGACTCACTTCCCAGGACCTGTCATCAAAAATATACTGAATACTCTCCCCTCTCTCCAAAACTCTTGCATTTACCTCCCTAATCACCCCATCCACAAAGAAATTAAACAACTATGGGGACATCACAAAGCCCTGCTGCAGACTGTCTTTCACTGGGAACCAATCACTCTCCTCTGCTCCTACTCGTACACATGCCTTCCATCCTTGGTATTTACATTTCACTGCTTGTAGCAACTTACCTCCTACACTATGTACTCTTAAAACTCTCCACAAAGTATCTCTGTCAACAGGAAGAAATAGTAGCAAGGAACTTATTAAAAAGTTCAGGGAGAGTCGTAGGAAACGGATAATATCGGGATTGCTGCCAAGGTATGACGTCAGTACCTGTACCCTCAGTAGAATGCTGGGAATAGACAGATGAATCGAAGCTCTCTGTAGGGGGGAGGATAGTGTGTTTAGTATAGACCTGTAGGACCATCTTAGTCATGATAGATCTTTGTATGTTAGGGATTGTCTTCACTTAAATGTAATGGGGAAAGCCCGCTTTTTCAGAGTACTGGATGAGAAAATTAGGACTTTTTTGGATAGATATAAACTACTCACGATAGAAAATCACGGTCTAGCTAATGAAGGAACTAGGAGAGTGGGGGAAGGTGAGGGAGTAGCTGTAGGGGATAGGTCGGTGCGGGGGGAATCTGAGCGTGAACCGGATCTGAAGAACAAGATAGAAGATGGATGGGACATTGGCGGTAGGGATCCTCGGCTAGTAGCGGTAACCTCACAGGCAGAGGAATTAGCAAAGAAAGGTCAAATAGGGTCAGTTGGGGACAACTCTGGCAATGTAACAGCGGGTTAGCATAAGTGCAGGTCAACTCTCTGGTAACTTTTAGGAATTCTGTTAGGGTCCACTGCAGGAGGGTCAGAGTAAGGCAGCGAACCCCAAAAAGATGGAGATCCGTCTTTTTCCTGCTGCTGCACACGCAGTCATTAACAGTGATGATACAAACACGCATACCGACGGTAAGAGAGAAAAAAGAGGCAAATTCAGTCCAGACATCAACTCAGAAGAAAAGTTTGATATATACAAATGCATGGAACACCATTAGGAAACGCGATGAACTTATATCCTATGCAGTTACTAAAAGATTGAACATTATTGCAATCTCAGAAACGTGGGTAAATTCTGAGAATAAACACTTAATCACCGAGTTAGCAATACCCAGACACAAATTATTTATGAAAGATCACTTGCACAGGGTATGTGGTGGAGTTTTGATTTGCAATGGTAACAATCTAAGAGCTATTAAGGTAAGCAAAATAGACAAACACACACACACACACACACACACTTATGACGCTCTTTATATTGACATTACCAACAAGTTCAAAAGTAAACTACGTCTCAGCGTTATTTACAGATCTCCTTAGCAAAATGAAGACGACGATAAGATATTATACAATGATATCAAAACTACAGTAAACAGAAGAGAGGCTATAAGAGTAGGAGACTTCAACAGTCCAAACTGATTGCACGTTAACAGGTGGTAGAGAGGGAATGAGACTAACGGAACTGATCGAAGACCAACTAGAAGTAAAAACATTTCTGATCTTGTCCGCACCAGTGACACAAACTTAATCAACTCTTGCAAAGTAGGTGAGAGTTTTTCAAACAGCGACCACAGTTTGATTAGATGAGGGATGAATTTAGATTATGAAATAAATTGCAACAAACTTTTGATCCTTGATTACAGGCGAGCAAATTTTGAAAGCATTAGACAAGAAACTCGCAGTGCCAATTGGACAAAACTTCTTAAAGTTTACACATAAGAGGAAATGTGGAATGCTTCTAAAAACACACTACTGAAGATTGAAAATAAACATATTCCACGAATTACGAAGAGATCTTGCAATATTTCTAAACCATCACGGATGAATTCGAGAATAGGACTAATTCGCCAAAAGAAGAAAACACATATGAAATTCGAATCAATGGAAACCGATGAAAATCACCTGGACTTAATCAAAAGCCAAAGAGAGTGTAAGGTTATAAGACAGTATACGCGACGAAGAAAAAGAATATCCTTGAAAGTTAAGAATAATCCCAAAACTTTTCAAATATATATGACAAAGGAAGACAATAAAAGGAGAAATTGAATCATTACGAAACGAGTATGACACACTAACAACTGACGACAAGGAAATGGCTACCATACTAAAGTTTTCTTTTAACTCCGTATTCACAATTGAAGAAACATCTCGAATACAGCAACCAAAGAAAATGTTTCAAGGATCTGGTGAAGAAGAAATGTAGGTTATGGAAATAAAGAGTTCTGAAGTACTTAAATACCTGGACCAAATCCTAACAAATTCTACGGCCCAGATAACATAGCTTCAAGATTTTAAAAGGTCAGGAGACAGCTGATATACCCAAGGGCAAAAATATTCAACAAATCTCAGTCTGATGGTCAGGTGCCAACTGACTGGAAACTAGTAAACATTATTCCTATATATAGAAAAGGAGACAAAGAGTGCGCCTTGAACTACCGCCCAATTAGCCTTACGTCAGTGTTAAGTAAAATGATAAAAAAATGATACGAGATAAAAATGTTACATTTCTAAAGGAACACAAAATCATATCGGACAACCAACACGGTTTCCGCTAAAGACGACCCTGCTTGACAAATTTGCTGGAACTTTTTAATGTTAATTATCAGAATTCGGAGCGAAAAAATACCGTCTTATGTAATATATTCAGATCTCCAAAAGGCTTTCTAAAGGTACCTCACAAGAGACTTTTACAGAAATTCAAAGCAAACGGATAGGTGAGGAATTCTGTACATGGATCAGAGACTGGCTTACCGGAAGAAAGCACCATGTAGTATTATACGGCGAAGCCTCAGTTTGGCTAGACGTAACGAGTGGTGTGCCACAGGGGTCGGGTCTAGGCCCAATTCTTTTCATAACTTATATCAAGACCAAGAACTCGCTCTCATGTCTAAGATCTCCAAATTTGTTGACAATACTAAACTAGAAGGTAGAGCTGTAAACAGGCGGGACTGCGAAATGAGTGGTCAGAGAGATGGCAAATTTAGATTAATGTAGGCTAATGTATTTATGAACTTTGGAGACAAGAATATACGTTACAACTACAAACTATTCGGAAACTCTCCAAAGCATGTGAAAAAAAGGACTTTTTCGAGTTGTCATTAAGAACAATTCAAAGTGCACTATGCACTGTCAAGCAGCAAGTAAAAAAGGCAACCAAATGTTAGGCTTCATAGCCAGGAACATAGATTACAAGAAACCAGAAAAAAATTTCACACTTTGTAATTCTCTAGTAAGACCACACTTTGAGTATGCAGTCTAGTTTTGGTCACCAAACTATAAAAAGACGAGGAAAAATTAGAGAAAAAATTAGAGGAAAAATTAGAGCAAGTACAAAGACACTCGACAAAATTGATCTCATCCATTAGAAATCTGGCATACGAAGAGAGGCTAAAACGACTGGATCTCTTATCTCCAAAACAACGTATACTTCGTAGTGACATAATCCAAGTGTTGAAGATTCTGAACAAGTTCGATTAAGTAAACCACGAACATCTTTTCGAAATACAAGAGAATGCGGTTACCAGGACAAATGGAATAAAACTCAGTTAAAAGATATTGTACGGACGTGAGAAAAAACTTCTTTTCCTATATGTGCGTTGAGCATTGAAATAAGTAACCGTCAGATGTAGTGAATGCTAAGACTATAGATACCCTCAACTGTCGTGTTGACAAATATCATATAGATTCACGTATACTCTGAGAAAATCGCCAGATATAAACGTACTAACGACATCGGTATCGGGGACGCTAGAAGGCTAATGTGCAGCAGCGGGGTATGGATGATAGCTTAAAAAACTACAGAGTGCAATTACATTTTTTTTGTCAAGTTATATTTTGTTTTTTATTTTTTTCGGACAACCCAGTCGTGGGCCAATCAAGCCTCCTGTTGTATGTCTTTCTCATGTTAACTCATTTAAATTCATGTGAAAAATCTAAAATTTATAATCATTTCTCTCTTTACTTATCAATTCAGTAACTTCTATCAACTTTACTGAGGAAGTGGAATATAATTGTATGTTACCATTATTAGACTGCATGATCCATAAGGAACGAAACATATTGAAATTTAGCATATGAAGAAAACAAACCAATGTTTGTTCTTATATCCATTATTACTCAGTTCAACATGACAGAGTGAAATCATCATCATTCCAGTCTGTGTTCCATAGGGAATTAAGTATATGCGGTGCGGAATTTATTGATAATGAGTTTGAGAAGATATATTCCACTGAAAAAAAGTTAACTTATCCTAAATTTCTATTGACAAATCCCTTAAGTTGGCAAAGACCTCCTCTTATAGAACTGAGCCCAAACCTCCCCATGATACAAGAATCCTTTAGTTGTTCGGTTTATTGATATTTTCACTTTTCTTTCCAGGTTGCTTAAATCCTTTGATGTAAAAGTAGCCTTCAACAATAACAACAACAACAACAATACCATAAAGAAAATCTTAATGAAAGCCTCACCAGTAAATTCAGCGGGCAATATTTACAGAATACAATGCAAAATTTGTAATATGCATTATGTTGGGCAGACTGGTAAGGATCTTTATGTTAGACATAAGCAACATAGAAATAGTAAAAGAACAAGACAAGAATCAAATGCCTTGTTTAATCATGTTACCATTTATGACCATGGTAACACTCACTCAGTTATCAACTCTAACTTCTTTACCACGTGATATAAAATTTAATATTTTGTTATTAAATACACAAAGAATTGTAACATTAATTGTAGTGAAGGCCAATGAAAACTGGACAGCAAAATTTGTAAGCAGTCCCCTTTCTGTATACATGATAAAATATTTATGACAGGCATGATGCAGACCCGATTACTACCAACCCGAATACCACCATCCGGTAATACTTGTTTACCAGCGACGTCTTAGCTACGTCTTTTCCTTGTTTATCAACTGACTGTTCTAAGTTAGTGCACTCAAGAACTTATCGTATTTCATTTTCCTCGTCGTTATCAGTAAATTCTAGACCATGTACGCCATTGAGACCTCTTGCAACATGGATATCACACGGTTCTTCCATTACTTTCTACAAGCTCGCCTGGTCTTTCCTCCATCGTTACTGCTTACTTCATGTCGTTAATAGATTCCTTAGAAGGTACGTCTTTGAAAAAGTGCTTTCATGATCCATCTTTCAGCAACGATCGTTGTTGGTATATGGAAGAAGTGAACGTAATATTCTTCAAAGGAAGCTGAAGTGTAAGTTACACGACCTTGTTGAAAACAGTGATTGGATTAAGAACACAAACCATTCCTTTATGGTGACCCTGTATCTTAAACAACTGGATAAAGACTCTTGTGTGCCCTAGGCTATAGTATAAGTTTTGTTTGCACAAACAAAACTTTTAAGAACGTTGACATTACAAGATCATTTAGTAATTTGTAATTTAGTAATCTAATGATGAAGTGAACATTTGCAAAGGTGTAGTCTATGCCAGTTTGTCAAAACCAGTTGCTCCAAATTGTCCAAAAAGGTTCACCAGTGCTATTTAACAATATGAAATATGGTATACATATTACGAAAGCAGGTAAGGCTAACACAGTTGTGAACATGGACAAAGTTGATTATCTATCAAAATGAATGATATCTTATTGATAACGAAACATACTTTAAACTCGGTAGAAATCCCCTAAAAGTAATGAATTCTCACTTTGATAAAGAACTGAAGTTGTTGAAAGGTAATGATTCTTCCATTAGAATATATTCATCGTTGTCCCCTTCATTGCCATATATGTATGGGCATATATAAAAAAAAAAACAATGATCGCCCCTATAGGGATATGACTATTCGAATACTATGTACTCGATCATAGCCGAGCGGTTGCGCTCCCGCCTGCTGCACAGGGTTCGATCCAGGCTGTTGGAGGTATGTTCTATGAAAGTGCGCGTTCATAAGCACTTAGTTCATATATATATATATATTTATATATATATATATATATATATATATATATATATATATATATATATATATATATATATATATATATATATATATATATATATATATATATATATATATATATATATATATATATATGTGTGTGTGTGTGTGTGTGTGTAATTTTTTTGTATTATTATACTTCGTCGTTGTCTCCCGTGTTAGCAAGGTAGGAAACAGAAGAAAGAACGGCTCAACCGACCCACATCAACATGTATATACATAAACGCCCACACATGCACATATACATTTCAACGTATACATACATATACATACACAGACATATATATATACACACATGTACATATTCAAACCTGCTGCCTTCAGCCTTCTCGTCGCCACTCGCCACCCGCCACAGATGAAATGGTACCCCTTTCCCCCCGTGCGCTCGAGGAAGCGCTAGGAAGACAATAAAATGCCACCTTCCTTCATACTCAGTCTCTACCTGCCATGTGTAATGCATCGAAACCTTCCTTGCACGGCTTTCACCCTCCTGTATGGTGAGGCCAATGTCGCTCAAAATCTTTTTCACGCCATCCTTCCACCTCCAATTTGGTCTCCCACTTCTCCTCGTTCCCTCCAACTCTGATACATATCTATTCTTTGTAAATCTTTCCTAACTTATTCTCTCTAAGCGACCGAATCATTTCAATACACCCTCTTCTACTCTCTCAACCACACTCTTTTTATTACCACATGTCTCTCTTTTACCTTTTCATACTTACTCGATCAAACCACCTCACACCACATATTGTCCTCATATATCTCATTTCCAACACACCCACCCTCCTCCACACAACCCTATCTATAGCCCATGCTTCAAAACCAAATATCATTATTGGAACCACTATTCTCTCAAACATACCCACTTTTGCTCTCTGAGAGGACGTTCTCGCCTTCCACATATTCTTCAACTCTTCTTAAACCCTTACCCAATATCCAACTCTGTGACTCACTTCCGCTTCCATAGTTCCATCTGCTGCTAGATCTACTACCAGATATCTAAAACACCACTTCTCCCAGTTTTTCCTCCATTCAAACTTACCTCCCAATTAACTTTTCCCTCAACCCTCCTGAACCTAATAACCTTACTCTCATTCACATTTACTCTCAGCTTTCTTTTTCACACACTTTACCAAACTCAGTTCTAGCTTCTGCAGATTCTCACCCTAATCAGCCACCAGCGCTGTATCATCAGTGAACAACTGACCCACTTCCCAAGCTCTTTCATCTACAACAGACTGCATACTTGCCCCTCTCTCCAAAGCTCTTGCATTCACCTCCCAAACACTCCCACCTATAAACAAATCCAAAAACCATGGGGACATCACACACCGCTGCCGCAGGCCAATCTTCACTGAGAATCAATCACTTTCCTCTTTTCCTACTCGTACACATGCCTTACATCATCGATAAAAACTTTTCACTGCTTCTAGCAACTTGCCTCTCATGCCATATACTCTTAATATCTTCCACAAATCATCTCTATCAACTCTATCATATGCCTTTTCTAGATCCATAGATGCTACATACAAATCCATTTGTTTTTCTAAATATTTCTCATATATATTCTTCAAAGAAAACACCTGGTCCACGTGTCCTCTAACACTTCTGAAACCACAATGCTCTTCCCCAATCTGATACTCTGTTCATCCTTGACCCTCTCATTCAATACCCTCCCATACAATTTCCAAGGAATACTCATCAAATTTGTACTCTCCTGTATCCTTTTTGTTTGTACAATGGCGCTTTGCATGCATTCCGCCAATCCTCAGGCACTTTACTATGAACCATACATACACTGAATGTCTTCACTAACCAGTCAACAACAATCGTCTAAATGCCTCTCTCTTCTCTTTCACCAACAATCATACTTCTTCTTCCCACCACTCACAAACCTTCCTAACCTGCCCACCTCCCATCTTTCGCATGCCACGGTCATCTTTTGCGCAAGCCATTACTGCTTCCCTAAATACATCCCATTCCTCCCCAACTCCCCTTATATCTTTTGCTCTTACAATTTTATATCTGCACTCAATCTGTCCTGGTACTTCCTCACACAAGTCTCCTTTCCAAGCCCACTTACTCTCATCACCCTCTTCACCTCAATATTTTCTCTTTTTTTCTGAAAACCTCTACAAATCTTCACCTTCATCTCCACAAGATAATGATCAGACATTCCTTCAGTTGCCCCTCTCAACAAAATAACATCCAAAACTCTTTCTTTCATGCGCCTATCAATTGACATGTAATTCAATAATGTTCTCTGGGAATATCTCCTACTTATATATGTATACTTTTGTATGTTTCTCTTTTTAATTACAAACCACGTATTTCCAATCACTAAACCTTTTCAGCACACAAATTTACAAGCTCTTCACCTTTTTCATTTACAACTCTGAATACCCCACGTACACCAATAATACCCTCAACTCCCATATCACTCACCTTTGCATTCAAATCACCCATCACTAAAACTCGGTTCCTTGCATCAAAGCTGCTAACACACTCGATCAGCTACGCACAAAATACTTGCCTCTCATGATCTTTCTTCTCATGACCACGTGAATAGGCACCAATAATCACCCATCTCTTTCCATCAACTTTCAGTTTCACCCATATAAATCTAGATATTACAAACTTAGACTATGTCACATACCCCCACACCTTCTGCTTTAGGAGTAGTGCTACTCCTTCCCTTGCTCTTGTCCACCAACCAACCCCTGACATTACTCCGAAGACATTCCGAAACCACTCCTCCCCTTTATGCTGTAGCTTCTTTTCTCTCAGAGCTAGTATGTCAAGGTTACATTCCTTAAGCATCCTTCCCATCTCCTTTTTTCTAATTTTGGTTACATCCACACACATTTAGACACTCCAGCCTGAGCCTTCGAGGAGAAGAAGCACTCCCCACATGACTGCTTCTGTATCCCTTTCAGAAAGTTGAAATATAAGGAGGGGAGGGTTTATAGCCCCCTGCTCCCGTCACCTTTAGGCGACTATATATATATAGCCCCCTGCTCCCGTCACCTTTAGGCGACTATATATATATATATATATATATATATATATATATATATATATATATATATATATATATATATATATATATATATATATATATATATATATATATATATATATATATATGTATATATATATATATATATATACATATATATATATTTTTTTTTTCATACTATTCGCCGTTTCCCGCGATAGCGAGGTAGCGTTAAGAACAGAGGATTGGGCCTTTTTTGGAATATCCTCACCTGGCCCCCTCTGTTCCTTCTTTTGGAAAATTAAAAAAAAAAAAAGAGAGTGGAGGATTTCCAGCCCCCCGCTCCCTCCCCTTTTAGTCGCCTTCTACGACACGCAGGGAATACGTGGGAAGTATTCTTAATCCCCTATCCCCAGGGATAATATATATATATATATATATATATATATATATATATATATATATATATATATATATATATATATATATATATTTATTTATTTATTTATTATACTTTGTCGCTGTCTCCCGCGTTTGCGAAGTAGCGCAAGGAAACAGACGAAAGAAATGGCCCAACCCACCCCCATACACATGTATATACATACGTCCACACACGCATATATATATACCTACACAGCTTTCCATGGCTTACCCCAGACGCTTCACATGCCTTGATTCAATCCACTGACAGCACGTCAACCCCGGTATACCACATCGCTACAATTCACTCTATTCCTTGCCCTCCTTTCACCCTCCTGCATGTTCAGGCCCCGATCACACAAAATCTTTTTCACTCCATCTTTCCACCTCCAATTTGGTCTCCCTCTTCTCCTTGTTCCCTCCACCTCCGACACATATATCCTCTTGGTCAATCTTTCCTCACTCATCCTCTCCATGTGCCCAAACCACTTCAAAACACCCTCTTCTGCTCTCTCAACAACGCTCTTTTTATTTCCAGACATCTCTCTTACCCTTACGTTACTCACTCGATCAAACCATCTCACACCACACATTGTCCTCAAACATCTCATTTCCAGCACATCCATCCTCCAGCGCAAAACTCTATCCATGGCCCACGCCTCGCAACCATACAACATTGTTGGAACCACTATTCCTTCAAACATACCCATTTTTGCTTTCCGAGATAATGTTCTCGACTTCCACACATTCTTCAAGGCCCCCAGAATTTTCGCCCCCTCCCCCACCCTATGATCCACTTCCGCTTCCATGGTTCCATCCGCTGCCAGATCCACTCCCAGATATCTAAAACACTTCACTTCCTCCAGTTTTTCTCCATTCAAACTCACCTCACAATTGACTTGACCCTCAACCCTACTGTACCTAATAACCTTGCTCTTATTCACATTTACTCTTAACTTTCTTCTTCCACACACTTTACCAAACTCAGTCACCAGCTTCTGCAGTTTCTCACATGAATCAGCCACCAGCGCTGTATCAGCGAATAACAACTGACTCACTTCCCAAGCTCTCTCATCCTCAACAGACTTCATACTTGCCCCTCTTTCCAAAACTCTTGCATTTACCTCCCTAACAACCCCATCCATAAACAAATTAAACAACCATGGAGACATAACACACCCCTGCCGCAAACCTACATTCACTGAGAACCAATCACTTTCCTCTCTTCCTACACGTACACATGCCTTACATCCTCGATAAAAACTTTTCACTGCTTCTAACAACTTTCCTCCCACACCATATATTCTTAATACCTTCCACAGAACATCTCTATCAACTCTATCATATGCCTTCTCCAGATCCATAAATGCTACATACAAATCCATTTGCTTTTCTAAGTATTTCTCACATACATTCTTCAAAGCAAACACCTGATCCACACATCCTCTACCACTTCTGAAACAACACTGCTCTTCCCCAATCTGATGCTCTGTACTTTCCGTCACCCTCTCAATCAATACCCTCCCATATAATTTACCAGGAATACTCAACAAACTTATACCTCTGTAATTTGAGCACTCACTCTTATCCCCTTTGCCTTTGTACAATGGCACTATGCACGCATTCCGCCAATCCTCAGGCACCTCACCATGAGTCATACATACATTAAATAACCTTACCAACCAGTCAACAATACAGTCACCCCCTTTTTTAATAAATTCCACTGCAATACCATCCAAACCTGCTACCTTGCCGGCTTTCATCTTCCGCAAAGCTTTCACTACCTCTTCTCTGTTTACCAAATCATTTTCCCTATCCCTCTCACTTTGCACACCACCTCGACCAAAACACCCTATATCAGCCACTCTATCATCAAACACATTCAACAAACCTTCAAAATACTCACTCCATCTCCTTCTCACATCACCACTACTTGTTATCACCTCCCTATTTCCGCCCTTTTTTTTTTTTTATTATACTTTGTCGCTGTCTCCCGCGTTTATATATATATATATATATATATATATATATATATATATATATATATATATATATATATATATATATATATATATATATATATCCCTGGGGATAAGGGATTAAGAATACTTCCCACGCATTCCCTGCGTGTCGTAGAAGGCGACTAAAAGGGGAGGGAGCGGGGGGCTGGAATTCCTCCCCTCTAGTTTATTTTTTTAAATTTTCCAAAAGAAGGAACAGAGCGGGCCAGGTGAGGATATTCCAAAAAAAGGACCAGTACTCTGTTCTTAACGCTAACTCGCTGACGCGGGAAATGGGGAATATTTTAAAAGAAAGAATATATATATATATATATATATATATATATATATATATATATATATATATATATATATATATATATATATATATTTTTTTTTTTTTTTCTTTCAAACTATTCGCCATTTCCCGTATTAGCGAGGTAGCATTAAGAACAGAGGACTGGGCCTTTGAGGGAATATCCTCACCTGGCCCCTTCTCTGTTCCTTCATTTGGAAAATTAAACAAAAATTATGAGATGGGAAGATTTCCAGCTTCACGCTCCCTCCCCTTTTAGTCGCCTTCTACGACATACAGGGAATACGTGGAAAGTATTCTTTCTCCCCTCTCCCCAGGGATAATATATATATGTACATATACATATATATATATATATATATATATATATATATATATATATATATATATATATATATATATATATATATATTATATATATATATATATATATATATATATATGCTTGTGGCATGAGAAGAGTGGGAGGTGGATTAATTAGAAAGGGTAGTGAGTGGTGGGATGAAGAAGTAAGAATATTAGTGAAAGAGAAAGAGGCATTTGGACGATTTTTGTAGGGAAAAAATGCAATTGAGTGGGAGACGTATAAAAGAAAGAGACAGGAGGTCTAGAGAAAGGTGCAAGAGGTGAAAAAAAGGGCAAATGAGAGTTGGGGTTAGAGAGTATCATTAAATTTTAGGGAGAATAAAAAGATGTTCTGGAAGGAGGTAAATAAAGTGCGTAAGACAAGGGAGCAAATGGGAACTTCAGTGAAGGGCGCAAATGGGGAGGTGATAACAAGTAGTGGTGATGTGAGAAGGAGATGGAGTGAGTATTTTGAAGGTTTGTTTAATGTGTTTGATGATAGAGTGGCAGATATAGGGTGTTTTGGTCGAGGTGGTGTGCAAAGTGAGAGGGTTAGGGAAAATGATTTGGTAAACAGAGAAGAGGTAGTAAAAGCTTTGCGGAAGATGAAAGCCGGCAAGGCAGCAGGTTTGGATGGTATTGCAGTGGAATTTATTAAGAAAGGGGTTGACTGTATTGTTGACTGGTTGGTAAGGTTATTTAATGTATGTATGACTCACGGTGAGGTGCCTGAGGATTGGCGGAATGCGTGCATAGTGCCATTGTACAAAGGCAAAGGGGATAAGAGTGAGTGCTCAAATTACAGAGGTATAAGTTTGTTGAGTATTCCTGGTAAATTATATTGGAGGGTATTGATTGAGAGGGTGAAGGCATGTACAGAGCATCAGATTGGGGAAGAGCAGTGTGGTTTCAGAAGTGGTAGAGGATGTGTGGATCAGGTGTTTACTTTGAAGAATGTATGTGAGAAATACTTAGAAAAGCAAATGGATTTGTATGTAGCATTTATGGATCTGGAGAAGGCATATGATAGAGTTGATAGAGATGCTCTGTGGAAGGTATTAAGAATATATGGTGTGGGAGGCAAGTTGTTAGAAGCAGTAAAAAGTTTTTATCGAGGATGTAAGGCATGTGTACGTGTAGGAAGAGAGGAAAGTGATTGGTTCTCAGTGAATGTAGGTTTGCGGCAGGAGTGTGTGATGTCTCCATGGTTGTTTAATTTGTTTATGGATGGGGTTGTTAGGGAGGTGAATGCAAGAGTTTTGGAAAGAGGGGCAAGTATGAAGTCTGTTGGGGATGACAGAGCTTGGGAAGTGAGTCAGTTGTTGTTCGCTGATGATACAGCGCTGGTGGCTGATTCATGTGAGAAACTGCAGAAGCTGGTGACTGAGTTTGGTAAAGTGTGTGAAAGAAGAAAGTTAAGAGTAAATGTGAATAAGAGCAAGGTTATTAGGTACAGTAGGGTTGAGGGTCAAGTCTATTGGGAGGTGAGTTTGAATGGAGAAAAACTGGAGGAAGTGAAGTGTTTTAGATATCTGGGAGTGGATCTGTCAGCGGATGGAACCATGGAAGCGGAAGTGGATCATAGTGTGGGGGAGGGGGCGAAAATTCTGGGAGCCTTGAAGAATGTGTGGAAGTTGAGAACATTATCTCGGAAAGCAAAAATGGGTATGTTTGAAGGAATAGTGGTTCCAACAATGTTGTATTGTTGCGAGGCGTGGGCTATTGATAGAGTTGTGCGCAGGAGGATGGATGTGCTGCAAATGAGATGTTTGAGGACAATGTGTGGTGTGAGGTGGTTTGATCGAGTGAGTAACGTAAGGGTAAGAGAGATGTGTGGATATAAAAAGAGCGTGGTTGAGAGAGCAGAAGAGGGTGTTTTGAAATGGTTTGGGCACATGGAGAGAATGAGTGAGGAAAGATTGACCAAGAGGATATATGTGTCGGAGGTGGAGGGAACGAGGAGAAGAGGTAGACCAAATTGGAGGTGGAAAGAT
>NC_092227.1:23661707-23704207 GCF_036320965.1 Panulirus ornatus
CTCCAGATCTATAAACGCTACATACAAATCCATTTGTTTTTCTAAGTATTTCTCACATACATTCTTCAAAGCATACACCTGATCAACACATCCTCCCCCACTTCTGAAACCACACTGCTCTTCTCCAATCTGATGCTCTGTACATGCCTTCACCCTCTCAACCAATACCCTCCCATATAATTTACCAGGAATACTCAACAAACTTATACCTCTCTAATTTGAGCACTCACTCCTATCGCCTTTGCCTTTGTACAATGGCACTATGCAAGCATTCCGCCAATCCTCAGGCACCTCACCATGAATCATACATACATTATATAACCTTACCAACCAGTCAACAATACAGTCACCCCCCTTTTTTAATAAATTCCACTGCAATACCATCCAAACCTGCAGCCTTGCCGGCTTTCATCTTCCGCAAAGCTTTTACTACCTCTTCTCTATTTACCAAATCGTTTTCCCTAACCCTTTCACTTTCCACACCACCTTGACCATAACACCCTATATCTGCCACTCTATAATCAACCGCATTCAACAAACCTTCATAACACTCACTCCATCTCATTCTCACATCACCACTACTTGTTATCACCTCCCCATTAGCCCCCATTACTGAAGTTCCCATTTGCTCCCTTATATTACGCACTTTATTTACCTCCTTCCAAAACATCTTTTTATTCTCCCTGAAATTTAATGATACTCTCTCACCCCAACTCTCATTTGCCCTCTTTTTCACCTCTTTCACCTTTCTCTTGACCTCTTGCCTCTTTCTTTTATACCTCTCCCACTCATTTGCATTTTTCCCTGCAAAAATCCTCCAAATGCCTCTCTCTTCTCTTTCACTAATAATCTTACTTCTTCATCTCACCACTCACTACCTTTCTTAATCAACCCACCTCCCACGCTTCTCATGCCACAAGCATCTTTTGCGCAATCCATCACTGCTTCCCTAAATGCATCCCATTCCTCCCCCACTCCCCTTACCTCCTTTATTCTCACCTTTTTCCATTCTGTACTCAGTCTCTCCTGGTACCTCCTCACAGAAGTCTCTTTCCCAAGCTCACTTACTCTCACCACTCTCTTCACCCCAATATTCTCTCTTCTTTTCTGAAAACCCCCACAAATCTTCACCTTAGCCTCCACAAGATAATGATCAGACGTCCCTCCAGTTGCACCTCTCAGCACATTAACATCCAAAAGTCTCTCTTTCGTGCCTCTATCAATTAACACGTCATCCAATAACGCTCTCTGGCCATCTCTCCTACTTACATACGTATACTTATGTATATCTCGCTTTTTAAACCAGGTATTCCCAATCACCAGTCCTTTTTCAGCACATAAATCTACAAGCTCTTTTCCATTTCCATTTACAACACTGAACACTCAATGTATACCAAGTATTCACTCAACTGACACGTTACTCACCTTTGCATTCAAATCACCCATCACTATAACCCGGTCTTGTGCATCAAAACCACTAACACGCTCATTCAGCTGCTCCCAAAACACTTGCCTTTCATGATCTTTCTTTTCATGCCCAGGTGCATATGCACCAATAATCACCCATCTCTCTCCATCAACTTTCAGTTTTACACATATCATTCTCGAATTTACTTTCTTACACTATATCACATACTCCCACAACTCCTGATTCAGGAGTACTGCTACTCCTTCCCTTGCTCTTGTCCTCTCACTAACCCCTGACTTTACTCCTAAGACATTGCCAAACCACTCTTCCCCTTTACCCTTGAGGTTTGTTTCACTCAGAGCTAAAACATACCACCTATCTCTCCTTTTTTCTCATCTTGATTACATCCTCACACTTTTAGAAACCCCAATCTGAGCCTGCGAGGAGGATGAGCACTTCTCGCGTGACTCCTTCTTCTGTTTCCCCTTTTAGAAAGTTAAAATACAAGGAGGGGACGGTTTCTGGCCCCCCGCTCCTGTCCCCTTTAGTCGCCTTCTACGACACGTGAGGAATGCGTGGGAAGTATTCTTTCTCCCCTATATATATATATATATATACATATATATATATATATATATATATATATATATATATATATATATATATATATATATATATATATATATATATATATATATATATTTGGGCAGTTGCCAAGTACTGCGATTCACTTGGTGTAGTAATGAATATAATGCTACTCCGGAATGTGTTATTTTTATGATGATTAGGCTAGTGCAGTAATGGTACCTAGCAAGATGAACACTGATGTCTATATGAAGCATCGTCACCTTCCACACCGATATCAATGCAACTTTGAAAAGTTAGACATCTACAAAGCTTGAACTCTTCTAAAACAGTCCAAGCATCAGACGAAGCTGAAGAGGTCTGATAGTTAGAAGTAGAACTATCAGCAAAATTTATGAAATTTCATAGGGTCACATAGACACTGTAACTCCCATCTTTCAGTGTTGTAGGACAAACAGTATTTGGGAATAATGCTGATCAAGAAGTAAGAACGAAAGAAATAGATCCTCTTTTAACATTGCCATGAACAGACGGATTCATGACATGATAGCTGACAATGACAAGAGTGTTTAGATTGTAGTTAAAAAGGAAATCTACTCAATCCGAGTAAATGAGTTAACAGATATCGTATGGAAGGCACATTTACTGGCGAAATCTCGCCACACTGATGATGGTGAAATAGTAGAACAGTTCTTTTGTTATAAAAAGAACTCGAGGAAACAAGCAGAGATATTTACACTACCTTGACTAACTTCTTGGAACCTGTTGGTTTGTCTTGGAAACTCTGCGTAGGAATTCGTAAGGGTAAACAGTAATATCATTACAACACGTTGCTTGCTGCATCTTGAGGCGCTGCTTACAGAAAGAGTTGGACATGACTTGAGAGCTATGCCAGAACAAGTCGTGAAAATGGTGAACTATGTTTCATGTTAGCCACTTAAGTCATGCCTGTTTGTGAAGCTTTGTGAAGAAATTGGGACCAGCCATGTGAATCTCCTCCTGCACATAGGGTATCGAGATGCTTGCATTCTTTACCCTTGAGAAGAAAGAAGAATTTTGAGAGCTATTGGCGGATGAGATTAGGTCTGCCGAAATATCCGACTTATGGATGTCTTTGACCATTTTAACACAGTAAACTCCAGTGTGCAAGACAAAGTCGAATACATTTTGCTTTATTCAAACAAAATTAACTTAGGCGAGTTAAGAGTCTGAATCTAGACGATTAGGAAGACAATATGGACATATTCCAAAATGTTGCTTCAACAAACAGTGAAGAGATCATACCACACTGTGGGAGCACCTTGAAGTACCGGAAGAGAAAATTCAGCTGTATTTTCCAAATATATCAATTGAAAACTCTGACAGGCTGAGGCACCCTTTTCCTGAAGAAACATCAGATCATTTGCAGTTTAGTCTCACAGAAGAAGAGGAATTAGTATACATACGTAGGGACCGCAGTTCAAAGCATATGGAAGTGATTCTCGAATACTTCTGTTTAAAGATTAAATATGAATATCCCCAGATTGTAAACAAGACTTTCGTAATCCTCCTGCAATTTTCCACATCTTGCCTGTGCGAGTTGGGATTCTCTACATTCACAAACAAACTGCAAAAAAAAACAGAAACACAAATTGCTACCGAAGAAACGAGAGAGCTTGTCTAGTACTCCACCCAGAATTACAAGGATCTGTAACTTTCATCACCCAGGCAAGAGACAAGTCTGAATTCGGTAAGTTTCTGCTTCTTTGGTTGCTTACTAGTAATCCAAAATTGAAAACATAATACACTGATGTACAGTATGTACTTAAGCAAATCTGAAGGCTACTGATTGTTTTTTACAAGATTCTACTTTATTGAAGCAGCTGTGATTACCAGGGGTCATGTGAATGTACATTTCATTTAATCTTATGCCCATATAGATACCGTTTTTGAGGAAGCTGTACTACAGGACAGTGGAACAGGGGTGTCGCAGGGTACGTAGGAAGTGACAACCACTACTTCTGAGAAATCACAGCAACACAAACACAAAACTTTGACTTATCAAAATAAACATTGTCTATTCCTTTAATTACTCTTAAACAAAAAGAATATTGGATCGATATCTGACTAAAAACAAATTCCAGTGTGGTTCACATTATGAAAAATTAATATCGCTTATAGTCGCAATATACTCTATATGGGAAATAATTAAACACTATCACTGTCAGCCAAATCATTTGGAGAAATGTAAGCTTTTAAATTCACATCAATTATATGAAAATAAAAAGAGCTAAATTACCAGTCAATAGGCAGATGATGCCAGGCTAAATGTTGGGGATCTGAATTTGGCTCTGTTTTTTAATTAATATCCCTATTTGTCCAATTGATTAAAGTATATTTGCCAGTACTTAAAAGAAATATAAGTAGAAATATATTTTGTTTTTCTTATGTCAGTGAAACCTCTTCAGCAATACACTGAAAATCCCTATGAAATAGACGCACTAAATAGGAATTTTGAGACTTGAAATAAACGGATAAAGCTTAGGATATCTCCAATGTTTGTTAGAAGTAGGTTTGTTGGACGAAAGTTTACTTCTTAGAAAATTTAAAAAATCTTGAACACCTTCATGTGCTGAAGATTATTCCCAGACCATTCATAATCTCGCTGAGCATACGGCTCTTCATCTAATAGCTAATATTTCAATAAAAAAATATCCATTTCTATATTTCTGCTATATAGCATTACATAAATCGGTAAAGTGTTATTTTTTCCTGTAAATGAGCGCAAACGCTGATATAATGGCTAAGAATCTGTTTTTCATAGACCCATTTTCGGAAATCATTTGACAGTTTCATGAAATCTTTCTAACACAACAAATCCTTTATAACGTTCACATACTTGATGGTATGTTTAAAAGTTTTCTAGGCAACTTATGAAAAGTATGTTTATGAATTAAGTCATTTAGCGTATTCATGCAATATCAGAAAACGACCATCAGAGAAGAGAACCCTAACAACAGCATCCAAGAGGATGAGTTGAGGTATGTGAGAGACGGACGAGTGGGTAAAAGGTAGCAAGCAAAACCGAAAATAAAGTCAGGAGTTTATTCGTCTCAACTAGTTTCGACAAAGTCTCCTGACGAAGACTTTGTCGAAACTAACGGAGTAGAATAAATTCCTGATTATTGCTTTTAGTTTCCCTTGCTACTTTTTAGCCCATTCGTCGCTGTGGATAACACTCAGATGGAGAATACTTTTGCACTGGCTCCCATGGCCCTGAGGGCAATATGAGCAAGTGTGTATGCAGCGTGAATACAGTCATAGTACTAGAAATATAGTAGTACTAGTAGGGTATAGACAACAAAGCACAATGATCAGTACAATTCTAAGACTTACTGGTGCGTCCATCATCACTGACGATAAAATCATGAGAGGAGAGGAGAGGAGAAGGATTATTCTTTTGCTCACAAGAAAAACAGAAAAAATATAAATCAGTTGAGTGAAAAGCTTCATTCTGCTTGTGTGGCAATATTTCATGCAACTGACGACGCTGATGTCCTGATTGTGTACATGTTTGTGGGTATTGCTGCCATGAGGAAGACTGGGAGAGGACTAGAACTTGCTTGTAATGTTCTAGTATCTGTTTCACTCCAAGACGATTGATAAACCCTCAAATAGTTTAAAAAATTCAATTTCCTCGTGTGAAAGTAGACTGCGACTTTACTACAATTGAGATTTTTGGATCTGAGAATTATGTTGATCTGATGAGGTATAAAAGAAAGAAAAAATCACACATGCCGCTTCAGTGATCATTATGAAGCCTAACAGAGTAGCTAGATAATGTCAGTGTCTGTAGATATTCATAGAAAGTTATGAATATTTCTAGCCTCGTAGATCCTGAAGTACCACCGCCAGCACCACAGGCTATGACATACCACAGACTGACGGCATACCATCTCCAGATGGAAGATGGGGAAGGGAATTATGACTTTTTTCACATGTGAAAGACGGGGGACGGGGACTAGTGAGTGGTACAGTAAAACTTCAGTCAGCTGACATTACACCATCTCCTGACAGACCATATGATAGTTATACGAAGAATATGCAAAATTTGCTGTGGAATTCCTATCTTGAGTTGCAGGATCGTTCTTTATTGTGTGTCTGCAGTAGCACAGTTTGCAGAGCATGTACAGGAGTCAACCGTGAATACATATCATAACCAGAGATGGTTTATGGCCGACAGAGTTTGACAAATATTATGAGAGCAAGTCTGACTGTACTTAATGTTAAACAAGAATGAACTTGGATATGTTTACACTGCACATTCTTGTTTGTTTCTAACACTATAACAGTCATTACAGATCACCATATATGCACTAGGTATATGGCTAGATTTGTTTTGTCCAGATTTGATGCTAAATATATGACTTGGATTTAAATTCTTTATAATTCAAACCATCAATGTAAAGTGTAAGTTTAACGTTTTGTTCGTCAAGTATTTATCAATTACATATGATCTACTAATTCTATATGGTTTATATAAACTATGTGTAATACACGTCACCCCTATAATCAACGTTTTTCTATATCGATTTTTTTTTTATTTTTTTCTCAGACTTTTAAAGCAAATACTAACAGTTCAAGACATATGTATCCTCAAAAGCTTAAGCGTTCATGCGTATTACTATCATGGTGCTAAAACTGAGTAGAGTTAAGGGCTGTTAGCAAATTATATACAGTTTCTAGTTCAGTAATCTAATTTCGGTATTGTTACTTATTTTAGGCCTTTTAAAGCGTGCTAACACAGCAACTAAATACACTCTTGAAATATGTAGATGATATAAATGTCTTATATTCATGTTGAAAAGAGAGAACAGTCTTTTAAACACAATATATCACTTTACTGGATAATTCCCAGAGGTATGGCTTCATTTTTCATTATGTACTATATTTTCACTCTCTCAAAAGATCCAACATGGCAAGTTTGTCTGTAGAAGGGTTTTAAATATATCAAAGAAAAGAACATACTAACAAGAAACCACAAGAAAATATCTTTTTGAAATATCTTCTGTATCTTATCGTATGTTCATTACATTACAGTAACAGCATGGTAACATCTTAACAGCATTGCTTTTATTGAATACTGCCATAAATTCATAATATACTTATGTATGTATGTATGTATGTATGAGCTTTGCCTGTTCAGATAGTACTGACTATACCTGTGTTCTCTGACTATGGATCTGGTTGGTTCTTGTCTCAACTTCCATTAGCTTCAGTAGTTTTAATGCATGATCTAAAATCTCATGATTAATCAGATCAGCTGAGGGGGGTTAGGTCAGTTTGCGTGACCAGTTGACCTGAATACTGGCACAATTGTAGCTACGCTGCTCCAATTATTTGGATGTAATTCGATTACTAGTTATGTAATAGCATGTACTTTTCTATGCATTATATTTTCCTTCCATATCACCAATACCATTTTCCCTACCTCATTAAAGTGGTTTAATTACTTTGGAATACCTTTAGCTAAATCTATGATTAAAGTCATCTTTTTTATCTTAACAGTTTGTCAGAATATCGACTGAACATTTGATATTTCTTCATTCACTGATTATGTAATGTTTTCTTGCATCTGAAAGACGTAATCGACGGAATTCCTTTTTTCCACTTCAATCTTTACATCACATTATTCTTTATGAAGAAATTCATTTTCCTCCGTGCTGACTTCTCTCCATGACTACAGCTCCGCAGCGATGTTTACTCCTAGCTTGCAGGTCAACCCCAAGTCTCGGCCAAGCTGGTGCTGGCATCTGCTCACCGACAGTGTTCGAGCCGGCAATATTCTTGCGTCATCGGTCAAAACGATCTATACCTTTGCTTCTACAAGTTTATGACAACGAGCGCATTACGTATACGTATTTCAGAGGCGAAGTAAAGTGAACACAAGCAAATCTTACAGGGAAAACAAGTACGTGCGGTCTCTTGTGTTTACTTTGCACAGAAGGCACTCAGCATTTTACGAATGATATGCAGCAGAAACGAGACTCCCTGCAAGTGGCACAACTTTCCCCTTAATGAGGAAGTGATATAATCTATCTATCCCTCGGCAATATATGTAAGCCAGGTGTTCTTATTCCCTTAGAAATTCCATGTAAAGAAAGAATGGCTTCTGTATTTTGATATATGTTGGGATGAAAAAAATGAATAGGTCCTTTTGTATCTTCAGACTGATGAAAAAGAGAAATGCATATATCCTTGTTCTGGATGAAAACATGCAAGCCAAACGCAGAGAAATTGTGGCAGCGATCACAACCATTCTCTTGTGGGAGGGAAATAAACAGTGGTCGAGAAAGGAGATGCGGGAAGCCTAATTCCGTGTACTGTTTGTATAAGCTAACGAAGGGAGGCTTCAATACTGCGCTGTGTGCTGGGATGTCTCTCTGTTTCTCCCCGTCTCTCTCTGTAGTTTCTCTCTCTCTCTCTCTCTCTCTCTCTCTCTCTCTCTCTCTCTCTCTCTCTCTCTCCTCAGTCAATTTGCCACACATATAGACTCTGAAAATATTAAAGCTGATGTGTAGAAGGCTCTGATAAAGATGAAATTGACGGTAGGGAAAAATGCAATTTTATGGACTAACAGCATAGTTAGAAGGGACTTTAATCTTTGTTTTTTTTTCAACAAAAGAGACGTCGAAAGAAACATATTTCACCGAACTGAAAGTACGAAGCAAAGAAGAACATTATCTAACGATTTTATCTTGCTTGTATTCCATGCTTACTTTTATTACTTTTCGAGATTTAGATTATAACAAAAGTACAAACACACACACACACACACACACACACACACACACACACACACACACACACGCACACACACACATATATATATATATTTCTTTCTTTCATATTATTCGCCATTTCCCGCGTTAGCGAGGTAGCATTAAGAACAGAGGACTGGGACTTTGAGGAAATATCCTCACCTGGCCCCCTCCTCCGTTCCTTCTTCTGGAAAAAAAAAACATATAAAAGTATATATGTATATATGTATATATATGTATATATGTTAAACTTTATCGGTGCCTCCCACATTAGAGAGGTAGCGCAAGGAAACATGAAAGAATGGCCCAACCCATCCACATACACAAGTATATACATACACGCCAACACAAGCACATATTCATACATAAAAATTTCAATATATATATATATATATATATATATATATATATATATATATATATATATATATATATATATATATATATATATATATATGCATATATATATATTGGAGGGATCACAATTTTGCGCGTGATCAGGATAATCCTATGAGTCCACGGGGAAAATGAAACACGAAAAGTTCCCAAGTGCACTTTCGTGTAATAATAACATCATCAGGGGAGACACAAGAGAGAAATACAACAGTCAGTTGATATGCATCGAAGAGGCGAAGCTAGGACGCCATTTGGTAAACATGTGATTGTACAAAACATACAACGAGCGTTCATAAACTTATCATTTTATAAATCTTATCAACAATAAAGTTATCTAATTTGTATAGACCATCACTAATATTAAGATTATAATTCTTTGTGTATTTAACAATAGAAGATTCCATGATATTTCTCTTGGTAATAGAGGTAGAGTTAAAAACTTAGATGGCGTTACTCCAGTCAATACAATGATCATAGTTTTTAACATGACTAAACAAGGCATTTGATTCTTGTCCCGTTCTTATACTATATTTATGTTGCTTAAGTCTAACAGAAAGATCCTTACCAGTCTGACCAACATAAAATTTATCACAGTTTCCACAAGGAACTTTATAGATGCAACCAAGAGAATATTCTGGTGAATTCCTGATTAAGATATTCTTTATAGTATTATTGTTGCTAAAGGCAGCATTTACATTAAAGGATTTAAGCAACATGGGAAGCAAAGTGAAATTATTATCAAAAGGGAGAACTAAAAGATTCTTGGTGTCAATGGGAGGTTTGGGCTCAACTCTATAAAATGATTTCTTTGCTAACTTAAGGGATTTATCAATGAAAGATCTATGGTACTTTAACTTAGATCCAATAGAATATATCTTCTCAAACTCATCATCAATAAACTCTGGACTGCCAATACGTAATGCGCTTAGGAACATAGATTGAAATGATGATAATTTAACTCTGTCATGTTGAGATGAGTAATAATGGTTTTATGAGCATACATTGGTGGGTTTTCTGTATAAGATAAACTTAAACTTATTTCCTCGTCTACGGATCATGCAATCTAAAAATGGTAACATACCATTATTTTCATTTTCTACAGTAAATTTGATGGAAGGTACTAAATTGTTAAGTAAGGGGAGAAATATTCGTAAATTTTCATTTGTTGGCCAAACACAAAGAACATCATCTACATACCTAAACCAAATTGCATCAGAAGGTAAGATATCCTTTAGTAATTTTGATTCAAAAAAATCCATATAAAGATTACTTAGTACAGGTGAAAGAGGGTTACTCATAGGAATATATATATATATATATATATGATAGAGTTGATAGAGATGCTCTGTGGAAGGTATTAAGAATATATGGTGTGGGAGGCAAGTTGTTAGAAGCAGTGAAAAGTTTTTATCGAGGATGTAAGGCATGTGTACGTGTAGGAAGAGAGGAAAGTGATTGGTTCTCAGTGAATGTAGGTTTGCGGCAGGGGTGTGTGATGTCTCCATGGTTGTTTAATTTGTTTATGGATGGGGTTGTTAGGGAGGTAAATGCAAGAGTCCTGGAAAGAGGGGCAAGTATGAAGTCTGTTGGGGATGAGAGAGCTTGGGAAGTGAGTCAGTTGTTGTTCGCTGATGATACAGCGCTGGTGGCTGATTCATGTGAGAAACTGCAGAAGCTGGTGACTGAGTTTGGTAAAGTGTGTGGAAGAAGAAAGTTAAGAGTAAATGTGAATAAGAGCAAGGTTATTAGGTACAGTAGGGGTGAGGGTCAAGTCAATTGGGAGGTGAGTTTGAATGGAGAAAAACTGGAGGAAGTGAAGTGTTTTAGATATCTGGGAGTGGATCTGTCAGCGGATGGAACCATGGAAGCGGAAGTGGATCATAGGGTGGGGGAGGGGGCGAAAATTTTGGGAGCCTTGAAAAATGTGTGGAAGTCGAGAACATTATCTCGGAAAGCAAAAATGGGTATGTTTGAAGGAATAGTGGTTCCAACAATGTTGTATGGTTGCGAGGCGTGGGCTATGGATAGTGTTGTGCGCAGGAGGATGGATGTGCTGGAAATGAGATGTTTGAGGACAATGTGTGGTGTGAGGTGGTTTGAGCGAGTGAGTAACGTAAGGGTAAGAGAGATGTGTGGAAATAAAAAGAGCGTGGTTGAGAGAGCAGAAGAGGGTGTTTTGAAATGGTTTGGGCACATGGAGAGAATGAGTGAGGAAAGATTGACCAAGAGGATATATGTGTCGGAGGTGGAGGGAACGAGGAGAAGAGGGAGACCAAATTGGAGGTGGAAAGATGGAGTGAAAAAGATTTTGTGTGATCGGGGCCTGAACATGCAGGAGGGTGAAAGGAGGGCAAGGAATAGAGTGAATTGGAGCGATGTGGTATACAGGGGTTGACGTGCTGTCAGTGGATTGAATCAAGGCATGTGAAGCGTCTGGGGTAAACCATGGAAAGCTGTGTAGGTATGTATATTTGCGTGTGTGGACGTATGTACATGTGTATGGGGGGGGTTGGGCCATTTCTTTCGTCTGTTTCCTTGCGCTACCTCGCAAACGCGGGAGACAGCGACAAAGTATAAAAAAAAAAAAAAAAAAAAAAAAAAAAAATATATATATATATCATACAAAGCTCCAACAGCCAGGATCGAACCTGGGACCCCTTGTGCAAGAGGCAGGCATGCTATCAGCTGGCTATGTGTTCTGTTCGGAAACAACCGATAGGCCCCGTTGCTCACCATTGTGAGACGAAGGGTATTCGAGTACTTAGTATTTCGAATAGTTGTTTCCTATCATACAGTCCCTTAGCCTCGCGGTTAGCATGCATGGCTCTTGCAGAAGGGGTCCCAGGTTCGATCCTGGCTGTTGGAGCTTTGTATATTCTATGAAGGTGCGCGTTCATATACACTTTATTCGTATTCATATAACTCCGCGTTGTACAGTCAGGTGCGGTAAATACGCTATCAGCTGGCTATGTGTTCTGTTCGGAAACAACCGATAGACCCCGTTGCTCACCATTGTGAGACGAAGGGTATTCGAGTACTTAGTATTTCGAATAGTTGCTTCCTATTATACATTCCCTTAGCCTAGCGGTTAGCATGCCTGCCTCTTGCACAAGGGGTCCCAGGTTCGATCCTGGCTGTTGGAGCTTTGTATGTTCTATGAAGGTACGCGTTCATATACACTTTATTCGTTTTTTTTTTTTTTTTTTTTTTTTTTATACTTTGTCGCTGTCTCCCGCGTTTGCGAGGTAGCGCAAGGAAACAGACGAAAGAAATGGCCCAACCCCCCCCCCATGCACATGTACATACACACGTCCACACACGCAAATATACATACCTACACAGCTTTCCATGGTTTACCCCAGACGCTTCACATGCCTTGATTCAATCCACTGACAGCACGTCAAACCCTGTATACCACATCGCTCCAATTCACTCTATTCCTTGCCCTCCTTTCACCCTCCTGCATGTTCAGGCCCCGATCACACAAAATCTTTTTCACTCCATCTTTCCACCTCCAATTTGGTCTCCCTCTTCTCCTCGTTCCCTCCACCTCCGACACATATATCCTCTTGGTCAATCTTTCCTCACTCATTCTCTCCATGTGCCCAAACCATTTCAAAACACCCTCTTCTGCTCTCTCAACCACGCTCTTTTTATTTCCACACATCTCTCTTACCCTTACGTTACTTACTCGATCAAACCACCTCACACCACACATTGTCCTCAAACATCTCATTTCCAGCACATCCATCCTCCTGCGCACAACTCTATCCATAGCCCACGCCTCGCAACCATACAACATTGTTGGAATCACTATTCCTTCAAACATACCCATTTTTGCTTTCCGAGATAATGTTCTCGACTTCCACACATTTTTCAAGGCTCCCAAAATTTTCGCCCCCTCCCCCACCCTATGATCCACTTCCGCTTCCATGGTTCCATCCGCTGACAGATCCACTCCCAGATATCTAAAACACTTCACTTCCTCCAGTTTTTCTCCATTCAAACTCACCTCCCAATTGACTTGACCCTCAACCCTACTGTACCTAATAACCTTGCTCTTATTCACATTTACTCTTAACTTTCTTCTTCCACACACTTTACCAAACTCAGTCACCAGCTTCTGCAGTTTCTCACATGAATCAGCCACCAGCGCTGTATCATCAGCGAACAACAACTGACTCACTTCCCAAGCTCTCTCATCCCCAACAGACTTCATACTTGCCCCTCTTTCCAGGACTCTTGCATTTACCTCCCTAACAACCCCATCCATAAACAAATTAAACAACCACTTTATTCGTATATATATATATATATATATATATATATATATATATATATATATATATATATATATACATATATATATATATACATTTATTTATTTATTTATTTTGCTTTGTCGCTGTCTCCCGCGTTAGCGAGATAGCGCAAGGAAACAGACGAAAGAATGGCCCAACCCGCCCACATACACATGTATATGCATACACGTCCACACACGCAAATATACATACCTATACATCTCAATGTACGCATATATATACACACACAGACATATACATATATACATATGTACATAATTCATAGTCTGCCTTTATTTGTTCCCATCGCCACCTCGCCACACAAGTAATAACAACCCCCTCCCCCCTCATGTGTGCGAGGTAGTGCTTGGAAAAGACACCAAAGGCCCCATTCGTTCACACTCAGTCTCTAGCTGTCATGTAATAGTGCACCGAAACCACAGCTCCCTTTCCACATCCAGGCCCCACACAACTTTCCATGGTTTACCCCAGACGCTTCACATGCCCTGGCTCAATCCATTGACAGCACGTCGACCCGGTATACCACATCGTTCCAATTCACTCTATTCCTTGCACGCCTTTCACCCTCCTGCATGTTCAGGCCCCGATCACTTAAAATCTTTTTCACGCCATCTTTCCACCTCCAATTTCGTTTCCCACTTCTCCTGGTTCCCTCCACCTCTGACACATATATCTTCTTGGTCAATCTTTCCTCACCCATTCTCTCCATGTGACCAAACCATTTCAAAACACCCTCTTCTGCTCTCTCAACCACACTCTTTTTATATCCACACATCTCTCTTACTCTTACATTATTTACTCGATCAAACCACCTCACACCACATATTGTACTAAAACATCTCATTTCCAGCACATCCACCCTCCTGCGCACAACTCTATCCATAGCCCATGCCTCGCAACCATACAACATTTTTGGAACCACTATTCCTTCAAACATACCAATTTTTGCTTTCCGAGATAATGTTCTCGACTTCCAAACATTCTTGAAGGCCCCCATAATTTTCGCCCCCTCCACCACCCTATGATTCACTTCCGCTTCTATGTTTCCATCCGCTGCCAGATCCATTCCCAGATATCTAAAACATTTTACTTCCTCCATTTTTTCTCCATTCAAACTTACCTCACAATTGACTTGACCCTCAACCCTACTGTACCTAATAACCTTGCTCTTATTCACATTTACTCTTAACTTTCTTCTTTCACACACTTTACGAAACTCAGTCACCAGGTTCTGCAGTTCTTACATGAATCAGCAACCAGCGCTGTATCATCAGCGACCAACAACTGACTCACTTCCCAAGCTCTCTCATCCACAACAAACTGCATACTTGCCCCTCTTTCCAAAACTCTTGCATTCACCTCCCTAACAATCCCGTCCATAAACAAATTAAACAAACATGGACACATCATGCACCCCTGCCGCAAACCTACATTCACTGAGAAGCAATCACTTTCCTCTCTTCCTACACGTACACATGCCTTACATCCTCGATAAAAACTTTTCACTGCTTCTAACAACTTGCCTCCCACACCATATATTTTTAGTACCTTCCACAGGGCATCTCTATCAACTCTATCATATGCCTTCTCCAGATCCATAAATGATACATACAAATCCATTTGTTTTTCTAAGTATTTCTCACATACATTACATACTGCTCTTCCCCAATCTGATGCTCTGTACATACGTTCACCCTCTCAATCAATACCCTCCAATATAATTTACCAGGAATACTCAAGAAACTTATACCTCTGTAATTTGAGCACTCACTCTTATCCCCTTTGCCTTTGTACAATGGCACTATGGAAGTATTCCGTCAATCCTCAGGCACCTCACCATGAATCATACATACATTAGATAACCTTACCAACCAGTCAACAATACAGTCACCCCTTTTTTTTTTTTTTATAAATTCCACTGCAATACCATCCAAACCTGCTGCCTTGCCGGCTTTAATCTTCCGTAAAACTTTTACTACCTCTTCTCTACTTACCAAATCATTTTCCCTAACCCTCTCACTTTGCACACCACCTCGACCAAAACACCCTATATCTGCCACTCTGTCATCAAGCACATTCAACAAACCTTCAAAATACTCACTCCATCTCCTCATATCGCCACTACTTGTTATCACATCCCCATTAGCCCATTTCACTGAAGTTCCCATTTCCTCCCTTCTCTTACGCATTTTATTTACCTCCTTCCAAAACATCTTTTTAATCTCCCTGAAATTTAATGATACTCTCTCACCCCAACTCTCATTTGCCCTTTTTTTCACCTCTTGCACCTTTCTCTTGACCTCCTGTCTCTTTCTTTTACACATCTCCCATCCATTTCCATTTTTCCCTGCAAAAATCGTCCAAATGCCTCTCTCTTCTCTTTCACTAATAATCTAACTTCTTCATCCCACCACTCACTAGCTTTTCGAATTAACTCACCTCCCACGCTTTTCATGCCACAAACATCTTTTGCGCAAGCCATTACTGATTCCCTAAATACATCCCATTCCTCCCTCACTCCCCTTACCTCTTTTGTTCTCACCTTTTTCCATTCTGTACTCAGTCTCTCCTGGTACTTCCTCACACAAGTCTCCTTCCCAAGCTCACTAACTCTCAACACTCTCTTCACCCCAACATTCTCTCTTCTTTTCTGAAAACCCCCACAAATCTTCACCTTCGCCTCCACAAGATAATGATCAGACATCCCTCCAGTTGCACCTCTCAGGACATTAACATCCAAAAGTGTCTCTTTCGTGGGTCTATCAATTAACACGTAGTCCAATAACCCTCTCTGCCCATCTCTCCTACTTACGTACGTATACTTATGTATATCTTGCTTTTTAAACCAGGTATTCCCAATCACCAGTCCTTTTTCAGCACATAAATCTACAAGCTCATCACCATTTCCATTTACAACACTGAACACTCCATGTATACCAATTATCCCCTCAACTGCCACATTACTCACCTTTGCATTCAAATCACCCATCACTATATGTTTATATATTTATATATATATATATATATATATATATATATATATATATATATATATATATATATATATATATATATATATATATATATATATATATGGGCAACAGTATAACAGGAGCCGCCAGGTGACAGCCGAGGACTGACTCCAAATTCCTGCAACGGGAAATCAGCACCACAAGTAAAGCATCCTCCGCGAAGGCTCAGAGTGGGGTGCCTAAATGTGTGTGGATGTAACCAGGATGTGAAGACCCTTACTGGAAAAACAATCACTCTTGAAGTAGAACCTTCAGACACAATTGAAAATGTGAAGGAAAATAGTGAAATTGGAGAAAAATGTAGCTTAGACATTGAAGCCTATTGATACAGTGGTTAAATTGATGAGAACTGCTATTGACGTTTGTGTAAATAAATTATACATTTCCTTTTTTCCATAGCCAGAGGTTGAACCATTATGTGACATTCATTTTTTTCATTCATTTCAAGCTAGAAGTATCAGTTTTCTAAATTGTTTCTTACATTTTTCATATGTATATATATGTATGTGTGTGTGTGTGTGTATATGTGCGTATGTATGTGTATGTGTGTGTATGTGTATATGTATATATATATGTATATTATCCCTGGGGATAGGGGTGAAAGAATACTTCCCACGTATTCCTCGCGTGTCGTAGAAAGCGACTAGAGGGGACGGGAGCGGGGGAACAGAAATGCTCCCCTCCTTGTATTAACTTTCTAAAATGGGAAACTGAAGAAGGAGTCACGCGGGGAGTGCTCATCCTCCTCGAAGGCTCAGAGTGGGGTGCCTAAATGTGTGTGGATATAACCAAGATGTGAAAAAAGGAGAGATAGGTGGTATGTTTGAGGAAAGGAACCTGGATGTTTTGGCTCTGAGTGAAACGAAGCTCAAGGGTAAAGGGGAAGAGTGGTTTGGGAATGTCTGGGGAGTAAAGTCAGGGGTTAGTGAGAGGAAAAGACCAAGGGAAGGAGTAGCAATACTCCTGAAACCGGAGTTGTGGGAGTATGTGATAGAGTGTAAGAAAGTAAAGTTGATGGAGAGAGGTGGGTGATTATTGGTGCTTATGCGCCTGGGCATGAGAAGAAAGATCAAGAGAGGCAAGTGTTTTGGGAGCAGCTGAATGAGTGTGTTAGTGGTTTTGATGCACGAGACCGGGTTATAGTGATGGGTGATTTGAATGCAAAGGTGAGTAATGTGGCAGTTGACGGAATAATTGGTATACATGGGGTGTTCAGTCTTGTAAATGGAAATGGTGAAGAGCTTGTAGATTTATGTGCTGAAAAAGGACTGATGATTGGGAATACCTGGTTTAACAAGCGAGATATACATAAGTATACTTATGTAAGTAGGAGAGATGGCCAGGGAGCGTTATTGGATTACGTGTTAATTGACAGGCGTGCGAAAGAGAGACTTTTGGATGTTAATGTGCTGAGAGGTGCAACTGGAGGGATGTCTGATCATTATCTTGTGGAGGCTAAGGTGAAGATTTGTGTGGGTTTTCAGAAAAGAAGAGTGAATGTTGGGGTGAAGAGGGTGGTGAGAGTAAGTGAGCTTGAGAAGGAGACCTGTGTGAGGGAGTACCAGGAGAGACTGAGTACAGAATGGAAAAAGGTGAGAACAATGGAAGTAAGGGGAGTGGGGGAGGAATGGAATGTATTTAGTGAATCAGTGATGGATTGCGTAAAAGATGCTTGTAGCATGAGAAGAGTGGGAGGTGGGTTGATTAGAAAGGGTAGTGATTGGTGGGATGAAGAAGTAAGAGTATTAGTGAAAGAGAAGAGAGAGGCATTTTGACGATTTTTGCAGGGAAAAAATGCAACTGAGTGGGAGATGTATAAAAGAAAGAGACAGGAGGTCAAGAGAAAGGTGCAAGAGGTGAAAAAAAGGGCAAATGAGAGATGGGGTGAGAGAGTATCATTAAATTTTAAGGAGAATAAAAAGATGTTCTGGAAGGAGGTAAATAAAGTGCGTAAGACAAGGGAGCAAATGGGAATTTCAGTGAAGGACGCAAATGGGGAGGTGAAAACAAGTAGTGGTGATGTGAGAAGGAGATGGAGTGAGTATTTCGAAGGTTTGTTGAATGTGTTTGATGATAGAGTGGCAGATATAGGGTGTTTTGGTCGAGGTGGTGTGCAAAGTGAGAGGGTTAGGGAAAATGATTTGGTAAACAGAGAAGAGGTAGTGAAAGCTTTGCGGAAGATGAAAGCCGGCAAGGCAGCAGGTTTGGATGGTATTGCAGTGGAATTTATTAAAAAAGGGGGTGACTGTATTGTTGACTGGTTGGTAAGGTTATTTAATGTATGTATGACTCATGGTGAGGTGCCTGAGGATTGGCGGAATGCGTGCATAGTGCCATTGTACAAAGGCAAAGGGGATAAGAGTGAGTGCTCAAATTACAGAGGTATAAGTTTGTTGAGTATTCCTGGTAAATTGTATGGAAGGGTATTAATTGAGAGGGTGAAGGCATGTACAGAGCATCAGATTGGGGAAGAGCAGTGTGGTTTTCAGAAATGGTAGAGGATGTGTGGATCAGGTGTTTGCTTTGAAGAATGTATGTGAGAAATACTTAGAAAAGCAAATGGATTTGTATGTAGCATTTATGGATCTGGAGAAGGCATATGATAGAGTTGATAGAGATGCTCTGTGGAAGGTATTAAGAATATATGGCGTGGGAGGAAAGTTGTTAGAAGCAGTGAAAAGTTTTTATCGAGGATGTAAGGCATGTGTACGTGTAGGAAGAGAGGAAAGTGATTGGTTCTCAGTGAATGTAGGTTTGCGGCAGGGGTGTGTGATGTCTCCATGGTTGTTTAATTTTGTTTATGGATGGGGTTGTTAGGGAGGTGAATGCAAGAGCTTTGGAAAGAGGGGCAAGTATGCAGTTTGTTGTGGATGAGAGAGCTTGGGAAGTGAGTCAGTTGTTGGTCGCTGATGATACAGCGCTTGTGGCTGATTCACGTAAGAACTGAAGAACCTGGTGACTGAGTTTCGTAAAGTGTGTGAAAGAAGAAAGTTAAGAGTAAATGTGAATAAGAGCAAGGTTATTAGGTACAGTAGGGTTGAGGGTAAGTCAATTGGGAGGTGAGTTTGAATGGAGAAAAACTGGAGGAAGTGAAGTGTTTTAGATATCTGGTAGTGGATCTGGCAGCGGATGGAACCATGGAAGCGGAAGTGGATCATAGGGTGGGGGAGGGGGCGAAAATTCTGGGGGCCTTGAAGAATGTGTGGAAGTCGAGAACATTATCTCGGAAAGCAAAAATGGTTATGTTTGAAGGAAAAGTGGTTCCAACAATGTTGTATGGTTGCGAGGCGTGGGCTGTGGATAGAGTTGTGCGCAGGAGGATGGATGTGCTGGAAATGAGATGTTTGAGGACAATGTGTGGTGTGAGGTGGTTTGATCGAGTGAGTAACGTAAGGGTAAGAGAGATGTGTGTAAATAAAAAGAGCGTGGTTGAGAGAGCAAAAGAGGGTGTTTTGAAGTGGTTTGGGCACATGGAGAGGATGAGTGAGGAAAGATTGACCAAGAGGATATATGTGTCGGAGGTGGAGGGAACAAGGAGAAGAGGGAGACCAAATTGGAGGTGGAAAGATGGAGTGAAAAAGATTTTGTGTGATCGGGGCCTGAACATGCAGGAGGGTGAAAGGAGGGCAAGGAATAGAGTGAATTGGAGCGATGTGGTATACCGGGGCTGACGTGCTGTCAGTGGATTGAATCAAGGCATGTGAAGCGTCTGGGATAAACCATGGAAAGCTGTGAAGGTATGTATATTTGCGTGTGTGGACGTATGTATATACATGTGTATGGGGGGGTGTTGGGCCATTTCTTTCGTCTGTTTCCTTGCGCTACCTCGCAAACGCGGGAGACAGCGACAAAGTATAAAAAGAAAAAAAAATATATATATATATTGCCTTTTTTTTTTCGAAAAGAAGAAACAGAGAAGGGGGCCTGGTGAGGATGTTCCCTCAGAGGCCAAGTCCTCTGTTCTTAACGCTACCTCGCTAACGCGGGAAATGGCGAATAGTATGAAAGAAAAGATATATATATATATATATATATATATATATATATATATATATATATATATATATATATATATATATATATATATATATATATATATATATGTATATATATATATATATATTTTTTTTTTTTTTTCTTCTTTTTTTGCTTTCTTGCTGTCTCCCGCGTTTGCGAGGTAGCGCAAGGAAACAGACGAAAGAAATGGCCCAACCCACCCCCATACACATGTTTATACATACGTCCACACACGCAAACATACATACCTACACAGCTTTCCATGGTTTACCCCAGACGCTTCACATGCCCTGATTCAATCCACTGACAGCACGTCGACCCCAGTATACCACATCGATCAAATTCACTCTATTCCTTGCCCTCCTTTCATCCTCCTGCATGTTCAGGCCCCGATCACACAAAATCTTTTTCACTCCATCTTTCCACCTCCAATTTGGTCTCCCACTTCTCCTCGTTCCCTCCACCTCCGACACATATATCCTCTTGGACAATCTTTCCTCACTCATTCTCTCCATGTGACCAAACCATTTCAAAGCACCCTCTTCTGCTCTCTCAACCACGCTCTTTTTATTTCCACACATCTCTCTTACCCTTACGTTACTTACTCGATTAAACCACCGACACCACATATTGTCCTCAAACATCTCATTTCCAGCACATCCACCCTCCTGCGCACAACTCTATCCATAGCCCACGCCTCGCAACCATACAACATTGTTGGAACCACTATTCCTTCAAACATACCTATTTTTACTTTCCGAAATATTGTTCTCGACTTCCACACATTCTTCAAGGCTCCCAGGATTCTCGCCCCCTCCCCCACCCAATGATCCACTTACGCTTCCATGGTTCCATTCGCTGCCAGATACACTCCCAGATATATAAAACACTTCCAGATATATAAAACACTTTACTTCCTCCAGTTTTTCTCCATTCAAACATACCTCCCAATTGACTTGACCCTCAACCCTATTGTACCTAATAACCTTGCTCTTATTCACATTTACTCTTAACTTTCTTCTTTCACACACTTTACCAAACTCAGTCACCAGCATCTGCGGTTTCTCACATGAATCAGCCACCAGCGCTGTATCATCAGCGAACAACAACTGACTCACTTCCCAAGCTCTCTCATCCCCAATAGACTTTACTCCATCAAACCACCTCACACCACATATTGTCCTAAAACATCTCATTTCCAGCACATCCACCCTCCTGCGCACAACTCTATCCATAGCCCACGCCTCGCAACCATACAACATTTTTGGAACCAATATTCCTTCAAACATACCAATTTTTGCTTTCCGAGATAATTTTCTCGACTTCCAAACATTCTTGAAGGCTCCCACAATTTTCGCCCCCTCCCCCACCCTATGATTCACTTTCGCTTCTATGTTTCCATCCGCTGCCAGATCCATTCCCAGATATCTAAAACATTTTACTTCCTCCATTTTTTCTCCATTCAAACTTACCTCCCAATTGACTTGACCCTCAACCCTACTGTACCTAATAACCTTGCTCTTATTCATATTTACTCTTAACTTTCTTCTTTCACACACTTTACGAAACTCAGTCACCAGGTTCTTCAGTTCTTACATGAATCAGCCACCAGCGCTGTATCATCAGCGACCAACAACTGACTCACTTCCCAAGCTCTCTCATCCACAACAAACTGCATACTTGCCCCTCTTTCCAAAACTCTTGCATTCACCTCCCTAACAACCCCATCCATAAACAAAATTAAACAACCATGGAGACATCACACACCTCTGCCGCAAACCTACATTCACTGAGAAGCAATCACTTTCCTCTCTTCCTACACGTACACATGCCATACATAATCGATAAATACTTTTCACTGCTTCTAACAACTTGCCTCCCACACCATATATTCTTAATACCTTCCACAGAGCAGCTCTATCAACTCTATCATATGCCTTCTCCAGATCCATAAATGCTACATACAAATTCATTTAATTTTCTAAGTATTTCTCACATACACTCTTCAAAGCAAACACCCGATCCACACATCCTCTACCACTTCTGAAACCACACTGCTCTTCCCCAATCTGATGCTCTGTACATGCCTTCACCCTCTCAATCAATACCCTCCTATATAATTTACCAGGAATACTCAACAAACTTATACCTCTGTAATTTGAGCACTCACTCTTATCCCCTTTGCCTTTGTACAATGGCACTATGCACGCATTCCGCCAATCCTTAGGCACCTCAACCTGAGTCATACATACATTAAATAACCTTACCAACCAGTCAATAATACAGTCACCCCCTTTTTTAATATATTCCACAGCAATGCCATCCAAACCTGCTGCCTTGCCGGCTTTCATCTTCCGTAAAGCTTTTACTACCTCTTCTCTCTTTACCAAATCATTTTCCCTAACACTCTCACTTTGCACACCACCTCGACCAAGACACCCTATATCTTCTACTCTGTCATCAAACACATTCAACAAACCTTCAAAATACTCACTCCATCTCCTTCTCACATCCCCACTACTTGTTATCACCTCCCCATTTGCGCCCTTCACTGAAGTTCCCATTTGCTCCCTTGTCTTACGCACTTTATTTACCTCCTTCCAGAACATATTTCTATTCTCCCTAAAATTTAATGGTACTCTCTCACACCAACTCTCTTTTGCCCTCTTTTTCACCTCTTGCACCTTTCTCTTGACCTCCTGTCTCTTTCTTTTATACATCTCCCGCTCAATTGCATTTTTTCCCTGCAAAAATCGTCGAAATGCCTCACTCTTCTCTTTCACTAATAATCTTACTTCTTCATCCCACTAGTCACTACCCTTTCGAATCAACCCACCTCCCACTCTTCTCATGCCACAAGCATCTTTTGCGCAATCCATCACTGATTCCCTAAATACATCCCATTCCTCCCCCACTATCCTTACTTCCATTGTTCTCACCTTTTTCCATTCTGTACTCAGTCTCTCCTGGTACTTCCTCACACAAGTCTCCTTCCCAAGCTCAATTACTCTCACCACCCTCTTCACCCCAACATTTCACTCTTCTTTTCCGAAAACCCATACATGTCTTCACCTTAGCCTCCACAAGATAATGATCAGACATCCCTCCAGTTGCACCTCTCAGTACATTAACATTCAAAAGTCTCTCTTTCGCGCGCCTGTCAATTAACACGTAATCCAATAACGCTCTCTGGCCATCTCTCTTACTTACATATGTATACTTATGTATATCTCGCTTTTTAAACCAGGTATTCCCAATCACCAGTCCTTTTTCAGCACATAAATCTACAAGCTCTTCACCATTTCAATTTACAACACTGAACACCCCATTTATACCAATTATTCCCTCAACTGCCACATTACTCACCTTTGCATTCAAATCACCAATCACTATAACCCGGTCTCGTGCATCAAAACCACTAACACACTCATTCCGCTGCTCCCAAAACACTTACCTCTCATGATCTTTCTTCTCTTGCCCAGGTGCATATGCACCAATAAACACCCATCTCTATCCATCAACTTTCAGTTTTACCCATATTAATCGAGAATAGGTAGTATATTTGAGGACAGGAACCTGGATGTTATGGCTCTGAGTGAAACGAAGCTCAAGGGTAAAGGGGAAGAGTGGTTTTGAATGTCTTGGGAGTAAAGTCAGGGGTTAGTGAGAGGACAAGAGCAAGGGAAGGAGTAGCAGTACTCCTGAAACAGGAGTTGTGGGAGTATGTGATATATATATATATATATATATATATATATATATATATATATATATATATATATATATATATATATATATATATATATATATATATATATATATATATATATATATATATATATATATATATATATATATATATATATATATATATATATATATATATATATATATATATATATATATAATATATATATATATATATATATATATATATATATATATATATATATATATATATATATATATATATATATATATATATATATATATATATATATATATATGTATATATATATACATATATATATATATATATATATATATATATATATATATATATATATATATATATATATATATATATATATATATATATATATATATATATATATATATATATATATATATATATACATATATATATATATATATATAAATATATAAATGCCTAAATGTGGGTGGATGTAACCAAGATGTGAAAAAAGGAGAGATAGGTAGTATGTTTGAGGAAAGGAACCTGGATGTTTTGGCTCTGAGTGAAACGAAGCTCAAGGGTAAAGGGGAAGAGTGGTTTGGGAATGTCTGGGGAGTAAATTCAGGGGTTAGTGAGAGGACAAGAGCAAGGGAAGGAGTAGCAATACTCCTGAAACAGGAGTTGTGGGAGTATGTGATAGAGTGTAAGAAAGTAAATTCTCGATTAATATGGGTAAAACTGAAAGTTGATGGAGAGAGGTGGGTGATTATTGGTGCATATGCACCTGGGCATGAAAAGAAAGATCAAGAGAGGCAAGTGTTTTAGGAGCAGCTGAATGAGTGTGTCAGTGGTTTTGATGTACGAGACCGGGTCATAGTGATGGGTGATTTGAATGCAAAGGTGAGTAATGTGGCAGTTGAGGGAATAATTTTTATACATGGGGTGTTCAGTGTTGTAAATGGAAATGGTGAAGAGCTTGTAGATTTATGTGCTGAAAAAGGACTGATGATTGGGAATACCTGGTTTAACAAGCGAGATATACATAAGTATACTTATATAAGTAGGAGAGATGGCCAGAGAGCGTTATTGGATTACGTGTTAATTGACAGGCGTGCGAAAGAGAGACTTTTGGATGTTAATGTGCTGAGAGGTGCAACTGGAGGGATGTCTGATCATTATCTTGTGGAGGCTAAGGTGAAGATTTGTATGGGTTCTCAGAAAAGAAGAGTGAATGTTGGGGTGAAGAGGGTGGTGAGAGTAAGTGAGCTTGGGAAGGAGACCTGTGTGAGGAAGTACCAGGAGAGACTGAGTACAGAATGGAAAAAGGTGAGAACAATGGAAGTAAGGGGAGTGGGGGAGTATTGGGATGTATTTAGGGAATCAGTGATGTATTGCGCAAAAGATGCTTGTGGCATCAGAAGAGTGGGAGGTGGGTTGATTAGAAAGGGTAGTGAGTGGTGGGATGAAGAAGTAAGAATATTAGTGAAAGAGAAGAGAGAGGCATTTGGACGATTTTTGCAGGGAAAAAATGCAATTGAGTAGGAGATGTATAAAAGAAAGAGACAGGAGGTCAAGAGAAAGGTGCAAGAGGTGAAAATGAGCTGAAATGAGAGTTGGGGTGAGAGAGTATCATTAAATATTAGGGAGAATAAAAAGATGTTCTGGAAGGAGGTAAATAAAGTGCGTAAGACAAGGGAGCAAATGGGAACTTCGGTGAAGGGCGCAAGTGGGGAGGTTATAACAAGTAGTGGTGATGTGAGAAGGAGATGGAGTGAGTATTTTGAAGGTTTGTTGAATGTGTTTCATGATAGAGTGGCAGATATAGGGTGTTTTGGTCGAGATGGTGTGCAAAGTGAGAGGGTTAGGGAAAATGATTTGGTAAACAGAGAAGAGGTAGTGAAAGCTTTGCGGAAAATGAAAGCCGGCAAGGCAGCAGGTTTGGATGGTATTGCAGTGGAATTTATTAAAAAAGGGGGTGACTGTATTGTTGACTGGTTGGTAAGGTTATTTAATGTATGTATGACTCATGATGATGTGCCTGAGGATTTGCGGAATGCGTGCATAGTGCCATTGTACAAAGGCAAAGGTGATAAGAGTGAGTGCTCAAATTACAGAGGTATAAGTTTGTTGAGTAATCCTGGTAAATCATAAGGGAGGGTATTGATTGAGAGGGTGAAGGCATGTACAGAGCATCAGATTGGGGAAGAGCAGTGTGGTTTCAGAAGTGGTAGAGGATGTGTGGATCAGGTGTTTGCTTTGAAGAATGTATGTGAGAAATAGTTAGAAAAGCAAATGGATTTGTATGTAGCATTTATGGATCTGGAGAAGGCATATGATAGAGTTGATAGAGATGCTCTGTGGAAGGTATTAAGAATATATGGTGTGGGAGGAAAGTTGTTAGAAGCAGTGAAAAGTTTTTATCGAGGATGTAAGGCATGTGTACGTGTAGGAAGAGAGGAAAGTGATTGGTTCTCAGTGAATGTAGGTTTGCGGCAGGGGTGTGTGATGTCTCCATGGTTGTTTAATTTGTTTATGGATGGGGTTGTTAGGGAGGTAAATGCAAGAGTTTTGGAAAGAGGGGCAAGTATAAAGTCTGTTGGGGATGAGAGAGCTTGGGAAGTGAGTTAGTTGTTGTTCGCTGATGATACAGCGCTGGTGGCTGATTCATGTGAGAAACTGCAGAAGCTGGTGACTGAGTTTGGAAAAGTGTGTGGAAGAAGAAAGTTAAGAGTAAATGTGAATAAGAGCAAGGTTATTAGGTACAGTAGGGTTGAGGGTCAAGTCAATTGGGAGGTGAGTTTGAATGGAGAAAAACTGGAGGAAGTGAAGTGTTTTAGATATCTGGGAGTGGATCTGGCAGCGGATGGAACAATGGAAGCGGAAGTGGATCATAGGGTGGGGGAGGGGGCGAAAATCCTGGGGGCCTTGGAGAATGTGTTGAAGTCGAGAACATTATCTCGGAAAGGAAAAATGGGTATGTTTGAAGGAATAGTGGTTCCAACAATGTTGTTTGGTTGCGAGGCGTGGGCTATGGATAGAGTTGGGCGCAGGAGGATGGATGTGCTGGAAATGAGATGTTTGAGGACAATGTGTGGTGTGAGGTGGTTTGATCGAGTGAGTAACGTAAGGGTAAGGGAGATGTGTGGAAATAAAAAGAGTGTGGTTGAGAGAGCAGAAGAGGTTGTTTTGAAGTGGTTTGGGCACATGGAGAGGATGAGTGAGGAAAGATTGGCCAAGAGGATATATGTGTCGTAGGTGGAGGGAACAAGGAGAAGAGGGAGACCAAACTGGAGGTGGAAAGATGGAGTGAAAAAGATTTTGTGTGATCGGGGCCTGAACATGCAGGAGGGTGAAAGGAGGGCAAGGAATAGAGTGAATTGGAGCGATGTGGTATACCGGGGTTGACGTGCTGTCAGTTGATTGAAGAAGGGCATGTGAAGCGTCTGGGGTAAACCATGGAAAGCTGTGTAGGTATGTATATTTGCGTGTCTGGACGTATGTATATACATGTGTTTGGGGGGGGGGGGTTGGGCCATTTCTTTCGTCTGTTTCCTTGCGCTACCTCGCAAACGCGGGAGACAGCGACAAAGTATAATAAAAAATAATATATATATATATATATATATATATATATATATATATATATATATATATATATATATATATATATATATATATATATATATATATATATGTACATATATACACATATATATATATATATATATATATATATATATATATATATATATATATACATATATATATATATATATCTTTCTTTTTCTTTCGTACTATTCGCCATTTCCCGCGATAGCGAGGTAGCGTTAAGAACAGAGGACTGGGCCTTCGAGGGAATATCCTCACCTGGCCCCCTTCTCTGTTCCTTCTTTTGGAAAATTGAAAAAAACGAGAGGGGAGGATTCCCAGCCACCCGTTCCCTCCCCTTTTAGTCGCCTTCTACGACACGCATATATATATATATATATATATATATATATATATATATATATATATATATATATATATATATATATATATATATATATATATACATATATATATATATATATATATATATATATATATAAATTCTTTTTTATTATTATTTTTTATTTTGCTTTGTCGCTGTCTCCCGCGTTTACGAGGTAGCGCAAGGAAAAAGACGAAAAAAATGGCCCAACCCACCCCCATACACATGTATATGCATACACGTCCACACACTCAAATATACATACCTATACATCTCAATGTACACATATATATACACACACAGATATATACATATATACACATGTACATAATTCCTACTGTCTGCCTTTATTTATTCCCATCGCCACCTCGCCACACATGGAATAACATCTCCCTCCCCCGTCATGTGTGCGAGGTAGCGCTAGGAAAAGACAACAAAGGCCCCATTCGTTCACACTCAGTATCTAGCTGTCATGTAATAATGCCCGAAACCACAGTTCCCTTTCCACATCCAGGCCCCACACCACTTTCCATGGCTTATCCCAGACGCTTTACATGCCATGATTCAATCCCTTGACAGCACGTCGATCCCGATATACCACATCGATCCAATTTACTCTATTCCTTGCCCGCATTTCACCCTCCTGCATGTTCAGGCCCCGATCACTCAAAATCTTTTTCACTCCATCTATCCACCTCCAATTTGGTCTCCCACTTCTAATCGTTCCCTCCACCTCTGACACATATATCCTCTTGGTCAATCTTTCCTCACTCATTCTCTCCATGTGCCCAAACCATTTCAAAACACCGTCTTCTGCTCTCTCAACCACACTCGTTTTATTTCCACTCATCTCTCTTTCCCTTACATTACTTACTCGATCAAACCACCTCACACCACATATTGTCCTCAAACATCTCATTTCATCCACATCCACCCCCCTGCGCAAAACTCTATCCATAGCCCACGCCTCGCAACCATACAACATTGTTGGAACCCCTATTCATTCAAACATACCCATTTTTCCTTCTGAGATAATGTTCTCGACTTCCAAACATTTTTGAAGGCTCCCAGGATTTTCGCTACCTCCCCAAACCTATGATTCACTTCCGCTTCCATGGTTCCATCCGCTGCCAGATCCACTCCTAGATATCTAAAACATTCTACTTTTTCCAGTTTTTCTCCATTCAAATTACCTCCGAATTGACTTGACCCTCAACCCTACTGTACCTAATAACCTTGCTCTTATTCACATTTACTCTTAACTTTCTTCTTTCACACACTTTACCAAACTCAGTCACCAGCTTCTGCAATTTCTCATATGAATCAACTACCAGCGCTGTATCATCAGCGAACAACAACTGACTCACTTAACAAGCTCTCTCATCCACAACAGACTGCATACTTGCCCCTCTTTCCAAAACTCTTGCATTCACCTCCCTAACAACCCCATCCATAAACAAATTAAAAAACCATGGAAACATCACACACCCCTGCCGCGAACCTACATTCACTGAGAACTAATCACTTTCCTCTCTTCCCGCACGTACACTTGTCTTACATCCTTGATAAAAACTTTGCACTGCTTCTAACAACTTGCCTCCCACACCATATATTCTTAGCACCTTCCACAGAGCATCTCTATCAACTCTATCATATGCCTTCTCCAGATCCATAAATGCTACATAAAAATCCATTAGCTTTTCTAAGTATTTCTCACATATATATATATATATATATATATATATATATATATATATATATATATATATATATATATATATATATATATATATATATATATATATATATATATATATATATATATATATATATATATATATATATATTTATTTATTTTTTATTTATTATACTTTGTCGCTGTCTTCCGCGTTTGCGAGGTAGCGCAAGAAAACAGACGAAAGAAATGGCCCAACCCCCCCCTCCATACACATGTATATACATACGTCCACACACGCAAATATACATACCTACACAGCTTTCCATGGTTTACCCAAGACGCTTCACATGCCTTGATTCAATCCCTTGACAGCACGTCAACCCCGGCATACCACATCGTTACAATTCACTCTATTCCTTGCCCTCCATTCACCCTCCTGCATGTTCAGGCCCCGATCACACAAAATCTTTTTCACTCCATCTTTCCACCTCCAATTTGGTCTCCCTCTTCTCGTTCCCTCCACCTCCGACACATATATCCTCTTGGTCAATCTTTCCTCACTCATTCTCTCCATGTGCCCAAACCACTTCAAAACACCCTCTTCTGCTCTCTCAACCACGCTCTTTTTATTTCCACACATCTCTCTTACCCTTACGCTACTCACTCGATCAAACCACCTCACACCACACATTGTCCTCAAACATCTCATTTCCAGCACATCCATCCTCCTGCGCACAACTCTATCCATAGTTCACGCCTCGCAACCATACAACATTGTTGGAACCACTATTCCTTCAAACATACCCATTTTTGCTATCCGAGATAATGTTCTCGACTTCCACACATTCTTCAAGGCCCCCAGAATTTTCGCCCCCTCCCCCACCCTATGATCCACTTCCGCTTCCATTGTTCCATCCGCTGCCAGATCTACTCCCAGATATCTAAAACACTTCACTTCCTCCAGTTTTTCTCCATTCAAACTCACCTCCCAATTGACTTGACCCTAAACCCTACTGTACCTAATAACCTTGCTCTTATTCACATTTACTCTTAACTTTCTTCTTCCAGACACTTTACCAAACTCAGTCACCAGCTTCTGCAGTTTCTCACATGAATCAGCCACCAGCGCTGTATCATCAGCGAACAACAACTGACTCACTTCCCAAGCTCTCTCATCCCCAACAGTTCATACTTGCCCCTCTTTCCAAAACTCTTGCATTTATCTCCCTAACAACCCAATCCATAAACAAATTAAACAACCATGGAGACATCACACACCCCTGCCGCAAACCTACATTCACCGAGAGCCAATCACTCTCCTCTCTTCCTACACGTACACATGCCTTACATCCTCGATAAAAACTTTTCACTGCTTCTAACAACTTTCCTCCCACACCATATATTCTTAATACCTTCCACAGAGCATCTCTATCAACTCTATCATATGCCTTCTCCAGATCCATAAATGCTACATACAAATCCATTTGCTTTTCTAAGTATTTCTCACATACATTCTTCAAAGCAAACACCTGATCCACACATCCTCTACCACTTCTGAAACCACACTGCTCTTCCCCAATCTGATGCTCTGTACATGCCTTCACCCTCTCAATCAATACCCTCCCATATAATTTACCAGGAATACTCAACAAACTTATACCTCTGTAATTTGAGCACTCACTCTTATCCCCTTTGCCTTTGTACAATGGCACTATGCACGCATTCCGCCAATCCTCAGGCACCTCACCATGAGTCATATATACATTAAATAACCTTACCAACCAGTCAACAATACAGTCACCCCCTTTTTTAATAAATTCCACTGCAATACCATCCAAACCTGCTGCCTTGCCGGCTTTCATCTTCCGCAAAGTTTTCACTACCTCTTCTCTGTTTACCAAATCATTTTCCCCAACCCTCTCACTTTGCACACCACCTCGACCGAAACACCCTCTATCTGCCACTCTATCATCAAACACATTCAACAAACCTTCAAAATACTCACTCCATCTCCTTCTTACATCACCACTACTTGTTATCACCTCCCCATTTGCGCCCTTCACTGAAGTTCCCATTTGCTCCCTTGTCTTACGCACTTTATTTACCTCCTTCCAGAACATATTTCTATTCTCCCTAAAATTTACTGATACTCTCTCACCCCAACTCTCATTTGCCCTTTTTTTTCACCTCTTGCACCTTTCTCTTGACCTCCTGTCTCTTTCTTTTATACATCTCCCACTCAATTGCATTTTTTCCCTGCAAAAATCGTCCAAATGCCTCTCTCTTCTCTTTCACTAATACTCTTACTTCTTCATCCCACCACTCACTACCCTTTCTAATCAACCCACCTCCCACTCTTCTCATGCTACAAGCATCTTTTGCGCAATCCATCACTGATTCCCTAAATACATCCAATTCCTCCCCCACTCCCCTTACTTCCATTGTTCTCACCTTTTTCCATTCTGTACTCAGTCTCTCCTGGTACTTCCTCACACAGGTCTCCTTCCCAAGCTCACTTACTCTCACCACCCTCTTCACCCCAACATTCACTCTTCTTTTCTGAAAACCCATACAAATCTTCACCTTAGCCTCCACAAGATAATGATCAGACATCCCTCCAGTTGCACCTCTCAGCACATTAACATCCAAAAGTCTCTCTTTCGCACGCCTGTCAATTAACACGTAATCCAATAACGCTCTATGGCCATCTCTCCTACTTACATAAGTATACTTATGTATATCTGGCTTTTTAAACCAGGTATTCCCAATCATCAGTCCTTTTCAGCACATTAATCTACAAGCTCTTCACCATTTCCATTTACAACACTGAACACCCCATGTATACCAATTATTCCCTCAACTGCCACATTACTCACCTTTGCATTCAAATCACCCATCACTATAACCCGGTCTCGTGCATCAAAACCACTAACACACTCATTCAGCTGCTCCCAAAACACTTGCCTCTCATGATCTTTCTTCTCATGCCCAGGTGCATATGCACCAATAATCACCCACCTCTCTCCATCAACTTTATATATATATATATATATATATATATATATATATATATATATATAGATATATACTCATATTAACATAATTGCCGCCCTGAGCCATTCCCGTCGCCATCTCACCACGGATGAAGTGACACCCCACCTTCCACCAAATGCGCCGGAGGTAGCTCTAGGAAAAGACAGCAAAAGCCACATTCGTTCACACTCAGTTTCTAGCTGTCATGTGTAATGCAGCCAAACCACAGCTCCCTTTCCTCATCTAGTTCCCATTAATCTTTCCATGGTTTACCTCAGACAATTCACATGCCCTGGTTCAATCCATTGACATCACATCGACTCCGGTATACCACATCGTTCCAATTTACTCTATTCCTTGCACGCCTTTCACCCCTCTGCATGTTCAGGCCCCGATCGCTAAAAATCTTTTTAACTCTATCCATCCATCTCCAATTTATTTTGCTTTGTCGCTGTCTCCCGCGTCAGCGAGGTAGCCCAAGGAAACAGACGAAAGAATGGTCCAACCCACCCACATACACATGTATATACATACACGTCCATACACGCAAATATACATACATTTACATCTTAACGTATCCATATATATACACACACAGACATATACATATATACACATGTACGTAATTCATACTGTCTGCCTTTATTCATTCCCATCGCCACCTAGCCACACATGAAATAACAACCCCCTCCCCCCTTAGGTGTGCCTATTAGCGCTAGGAAAGGACGACAAACGACACATTAGTTCACACTCAGTCTCTAGCTGCCATGTAATAATGCACCGAACCACAGCTCCCTTTCCACATCCAGCACCCATAGAACTTTCTATGGTTTACCCCATACGCTTCACATGACCTGGGTCAATCCATTGACAGCACGTCGACCCCAGTATACCACATCGTTCCAGGAGAGACTGGGTACAGAATGGAAAAAGGTGAGAACAAAGGAGGTAAGTGGAGCGGGGGAGGAATGGGATGTATTTAGGGAGGCAGTGATGGCTTGCGCAAAAGATGCTTGTGGCATGAGAAGCGTGGGAGGTTGGTTGATTAGAAAAGGTAGTGAGTGGTGGGATGAAGAAGTAAGATTATTAGTGAAAGAGAAGAGAGAGGCATTTGAACGATTTTTGCAGGGAAAAAATGCAAATGAGTGCGAGAAGTATAAAAGAAAGAGGCAGGATGTCAAGGGAAAGGTGCAATAGGTGAAAAAGAGGGCAAATGAGAGTTGGGGTGAGAGAGTATCATTAAATTTCAGGGAGTATAAAAAGATGTTTTGGAAGGAGGTAAATAAAGTGCGTAAGACAATTGAGCAAATGGGAACTTCAGTGAAGGGCGCCAATGGGGAGGTGATAACAAGTAGTGGTGATGTTAGAAGGAGATGGAGTGAGTATTTTCAAGGTTTGTTGAATGTGTTTGATGATAGAGTGGCAGATGAGGGGTGTCTTGGTCGAGGTGGTGTGGAAAGTGAGAGGGTTAGGGAAAATGATTTGGTTAATAGAGAAGAGGTAGTGAAAGCTCTACGGAAGATGAAAGCCGGAAAGTAGCAGGTTTGGATGGTATTGCAGTGGAATTTATTAAAAAAGGGGGTGACTGTATTGTTGACTGGTTGGCAAGGTTATTTAATGTATGTATGACTCATGGTGAGGTGCCTGAGGATTGGCGGAATGCTTGCATAGTGCCATTGTACAAAGGCAAAGGGGATAAGAGTGAATGCTCAAATTACAGAGGTATAAGTTTGTTGAGTATTCCTGGTAAATTATATGGGAGGGTATTGATTGAGAGGGTGAAGGCAGGCATGTACAGAGCATCAGATTGGGGAAGAGCAATGTGGTTTCAGAAGTGGTGGAGGATGTGTGGATCAGGTATTTGCTTTGAAGAATGTGTGCGAGAAATATATATAAAAACAATGGATTTATATGTAGCATTTATGGATCTGGAGAAGGTATATGACAGAGTTGATATAGATGCTCTGTGGAAGGTTTTAAGAATATATGTTATGGGTGGCAAGTTGGTAGAAGCAGTGAAAAGTTTTTATCGAGGATGTAAGGCATGTGTACGTGTAGGAAGAGAGGAAAGTGGTTGGTTCTCAGTAAATGTAGGTTTGCGGCAGGGGTGTGTGATGTCTCCATGGTTGTTTAATTTGTTTATGGATGGGGTTGTTAGGGAGGTGAATGCAAGAGTTTTGGAAAGAGGGGCAAGTATGCAGTCTGTTGTGGATGAGAGAGCTTGGGAAGTGAGTCAGCTGTTGTTCGCTGATGATACAGCGCTGGTCGCTGATTCATGTAAGAAACTGCAGAAGCTGGTGACTGAGTTTGGTAAAGTGTGTGAAAGAAGAAAGTTAAGGGTAAATGTGAATAAGAGCAAGGTTATTAGGTACAGTAGGGTTGAGGGTCAAGTCAATTGGGAGGTAAGTTTGAATGTAGAAAAGCAGGAGGAAGTGAAGTGTTTTAGATATCTGGTAGTGGATCTGGCAACGGATGGAACCATGGAAGCGAAAGTGAATTATAGGGTGGGGGACGGGGTTAAAATTCTGGGAGCCTTGAAGAATGTTTGGAAGTCGAGAATATTATCTCGGAAAGCAAAAATGGGTATGTTTGAAGGAATAGTGGTTCCAACAATGTTGTATGGTTGCGAGGCGTGGGCTATGGATAGAGCTGTGCGCAGGAGGGTGGATGTGCTGGAAATGAGATGTTTGAGGACAATATGTGGTGTGACGTGGTTTGATCGAGTAAGTAATGTAAGGGTGAGAGAGATGTGTGGAAATACAAAGATTGTTGAGAGAGCCTGAGAGGGTGTTTTGAAATGGGTCGGTCACATGGAGAAAATGAGTGGGGAAAGATTGAAGAAGAGGATATAAGTGTTAGAGGTGGAGGGAACGAGGAGAAGTGGGAGATCAAATTGGAAGTGGAAAGATTGAGTGAAAAAGATTTTTAGTGATCGGGGCCTGAACATGCAGGAGGGTGAAAGGCGTGCAAGGAATATAGTGAATTGGAACGATGTGGTATACCGGAGTCGACGTGCTGTCAATGGATTGAACCAGGGTATGTGAAGCGTCTGGGGTAAACCATGCAAAGTGTGTGGGGCCTGGATGTGGAAAGGGAGCTGTGGTTTTGGTGCATTATTACATGACGGATAGAGACTGAGGCCTTTGGTGTTTTTCCTAGCGCTACCTCGCACACATGAGGGGGGAGGGGGTTGTTATTCCATGTGTGGCGAGGTCGCGATGCGAACAAATAAAGGCAGACAGTATGAATTATGTACATGTGTATATATGTATATGTCTGTGTGTGTATATATATGTGTACATTGAGATGTATAGGTATGTATATTGTGCGTGTGTGGGCATGTATGTATATACATGTGTATATGGGCGGGTTGGGCCATTCTTTTATCTGTCTCCTTGCGCTACCTCGCTAACGCGGGAGACAGCGACAAAGCAAAATAAAAAATGAATAAAATATATAGATATTCATATGTATCCCTGGTGATAGTGGAGAAAGCATATTTCCGACGCATTCGTCAAGTGTCGTAGAAGGCGACTCAAGGGGACGGGAAACCCTCCACTACTTGTATTTTAACTTTCTAGAAGGGGAAACAGAAGAATGATTCACGCGAGGAGTGCTCATCCTCCTCGAAGACACAGATTAGGGTGTCTAAATGTGCTTGGATGTAACCAAGATGAGAGAAAAGGAGAGATAGGTAGTATGTTTGAGGAAAGGAACCTGGATGTTTTGGCTCTGAATGAAACGAAGCTCAAGGGTAAAGGGGAAGAGTGGTTTGGAAATGTCTTGGGAGTAAATTCAGGGGTTAGTGAGAGGACAAGAGGAAGGGAAGAAGTAGCACCTCTCCTGAAACAGGAGTTGTGGGAGTATGTGTTAGAGTGTAAGAAAGTAAATTCTAGATTGATATGGGTAAAACTGAAAGTTGATGGAGAGAGATGGGTGATTATGGGTGCATGTGCACCTGGGCATGAGAAGAAAAATCATAAGAGGGAAGTGTTTTGGGAGCAGCTGAATGAGTGTGTTAGTGGTTTTGATGCACAAGACCGGGTTATAGTAACGGGTGATTTGAATGCAAAGGTGAGTAATGTGGCAGTTGAGGGAATAATTGGTATACATGGGGTGTTCAGTGTTGTAAATGGAAATGGTGAAGAGCTTGTAGATTTATGTGCTGAAAAAGGACTGGTGATTGTGATTACATGGTTTAAAAAGCTAGATATATATAAGTATACATATGTAAGTAGTGGAGATGGCCAGAGAGCGGTATTGGGTTACGTGTTAATTGATAGGCGCGCGAAAGAGAGACTTTTGGATGTTAATGTGCTGAGAGGTGCAACTAGAGGGATGTCTGATCATTATCTTGTGGAGGCTAAGGTGAAAATTTGTAGGGGCTTTCAGAAAAGAAGAAAGATTGTTGGGGTGAGGAGAGTAATGAGAGTAAGTGAGCTTGGGAAGGAGACTTTGTGAGGAAGTACCAGGAGAGGCTGAGTACAGAATGGAAAAAGATGAGAACAAAGGAGGTAAGGGGAGTGGGGAAGGAATGGGATGTATTTAGGGAAGCAGTGATGGCTTGCGCAAAAGATGCTTGTGGCATGAGAAACGTGGGAGTTGGGTTGATTAGAATGGGTAGTGTGTGGTGGGTTGAAAAGGTAAGATTATTAGTGAAAGAGAAGAGAGAGGCATTTGGACGATTTTTGCAGGGAGAAAATGCAATTGAGTGGGAGATGTATAAAAGGAAGAAGCAGGAGGTCAAGAGAAAGGTGCAAGAGGGGAAAAAGAGGGCAAATAAGAGTTGGGTTGAGAGAGTATCATTAAATTTTAGGGAGAATAAAATGATGTTTTTGAAGAAGGTAAATAAAGTGCGTAAGACAAGGGAGCAAACGGGAATTTTAGTGAAGGGGGATAATGGGAAGGTGATAACAAGTAGTGGTGATGTGAGAGGGATATGGCGTGAGTATTTTGAAGGCTTGTTGAATATGTTTGATAATAGAGTGGCAGATATAGGGCGCTTTGGTCGAAGTGGTGTGCAAAGTGATAGGGTTCGGGAAAATGATTTGGCAAACAGAGAAGCCGGGTATTGATTGAGAGGGTGAAGGCATGTACAGAGCATCAGATTGGGGAAGAGCAGTGTGGTTTCAGAAGTGGTAGTGGATGTGTGGATCAGGTGTTTGCTCTGACGAATGTATGTGAGAAATACTTAGAAAAGAAAAATGGATTTGTATATAGTATTTATGGATCTCGAGAAGGCATATGAACGCGCACCTTCACCATACAGTTCCATAGATTAGCGGTTAGCATGCCTGCCTCTTGCACAGGGGTCCCAGGTTCGATCCTGGCTGTTGGAGGTTTGTATGTTCTATGAAGGTGCGCGTTCATATGCACTTTATTCGTATTCATATACCTCCGCGTTGTACAGTTAGGTTCGGTAAAAACGCTATCAGCTGGCTATGTGCGTCTGTTCGGAAACAACCAAGTATAGACCCCGTTGCTCACCATTGTGAGACGAAGGGTATTCGAGTACTCAGTATTTCGAATAGTTGTTTCCTATTATACAGCTCATAGCCTAGCGGTTAGCATGCCTGCCTCTTGCACAGGGGTCCCAGGTACGATCCTGGCTGTTGGAGGTTTGTATGTTCTATGAAGGTGCGCGTTCATATGCACTTTATTCGTATTCATATACCTACGCGTTGTACAGTTAGGTTCCGTAAAACAACCAAGTATAGACCCCGTTGCTCACCATTGTGAGACGAAGGGTATTCGAGTACTCAGTATTTCGAATAGTTGTTTCCTATCATACAGTCCCATAGCCTAGCGGTTAGCATGCCTGCCTCTTGCACAGGGGTCCCAGGTTCGATCCTGGCTGTTGGAGGTTTGTATGTTCTATGATATAAATATATAAATATATATATATATATATATATATATATATATATATGTATATGTGTGTGTGTGTGTGTATAATACAAACCTCCAGCATCCAGGATCGAACCCGGAACACCTGTGCGATAGGCGGGAGCGCTACCACTCGGCTAAGATCGTCCCAATAGGAAATACTATTCGAAATTTATGTACTCGAATACTCTTCGTCTCATGGTAGTGAGCAACGGGGTCTACACGGGTCATTTTCCAAAAGGCTCACATAGCCAGCAGGTAGCATTTTACCAAATCTTACTGTACCACGCGGAGGTATATGAATACGAACAAAGTGCGTATGAATGCGTACCTTCATAGAAGATACAAGCCTCCAACAGGCAGGATCGAACCAGGGACCCCTGTGCAATAGGTGGAAGCGCCACTTCTAGGCTATGATCGCCCACAATAGGAAATAACTATTCGAATACTATGTACTCGAATACACTTCGTCTCACGTTCGTGATTAACGGGGTCTATAGCGGTTATATCCCATTAAGCTCACATAGCCTGGAGATATCATTTTACTCAACCTAACTGTACCACGCAGAGGTATATGAATACAAACAAATGTTACCAAACTATTTCAAAACACCCTCTTCTGCTTTCTCAACCACACTCTTTTTATTACAACACATCTCTCTTACCCTTTCATTACTCACTTGAGCAAACCACCTCACACCACATATTGTCCTCAAACATCTCATTTTCAAAATATCTACCCTCCTCCGCACAACTCTATCTATAGCCCACACCTCGCAACCATAAAACATTTTGGAACGACTATTCCTTTAAATATTCCAATTTTTACTTTCCAAGATAATGTTCTCGCCTTCCACGCATTTTTCAACGCTCCAGAACTTTCCCCCCTCCCCTACCCTGTGACTCTCTTCCGCTTACATACTTCCTTCTGCTGCTAAATCTAATCCCAGATATCAAAAACACTTCATTTCCTCCAGGTTTTCTACATTCACACTTACCTCCCAATTGTCTTCTCCTTTAACCCTAATGTACCTAATAACCTTGCTCTTATTCACATTTACTCTCAGATTTTTTCTTTAACAGACTTTACCAATCTTATTCACCAGCTTCTGCAGTTTCTCACCCGAATCAGCCGCCAGAGCTGTATGACCAGCGAACAACAACTAACTCACTTCCTAAGCTCTCTCATCTACAACAGACTGCATACTTGCCCCTCTCTTCAAAACTCTTGCATTTACCTCTCTAACAACTCCATCCATAAACAAATTGAACAACAATAGAGACATAATCTATCCCTGCGGCAAAACGACATTCACTGAGAACCAATTACTTTCCTCTATTCCTACTCGTACACATGCCTTACATCCTCGATAAAAACTTTTCACTGCTTCTAACAACTTGCCTGCCACACCATATCTTCTGAATACTTTCCTCAGATCATCTTTATTAACTCTAGCATATGTCTTCGTCAGATCCATAGATGTTACATACAAATCTATTGGCTTTTCTAAGTATTTCTCACATACATTCTTCAAAGCAAACACCTCATCCACACATCCTCTACCACTTCTGAAACCACACTGCTTTTCCCAATCTGATGCTCTGTACATGCTTTAACCCTCTCAAGCAATACCCTCCCATATAGTTTCCCAGAAATACTCAACAAACTTATACCTCTGTAATTTGAGCACTTACCTTTATCCTCTTTGCCTGTGTACAATAGCACTTTGGAAGTATTCCGCCAATCCTCAGGGACCTCACCATAAGTCATACATACGTTAAATAACTTTACCAACGAGTCAACAATACACACACCCCCTTTTTTAATAAATTCCACTGCAATACCATCCAAATACGCTGCCTTGCCTACTTTCATCTTTCGCAAAGCTTTCACTACCTCTTCTCTGTTTACCAAATCATTCTTCCTAACCCTCTCACTTCGCACACCAATACGACCAAAACACCCTGTACCTGCCAATCTATCATCTAACACATTCAGGAAACCTTCAAAATGCTTAATCCATCTCGTTCTCACATCACCACTAACTGTTATTACCTCCCCATTAGCCCCTTTCACCGATGTTCCCATTCATTCTCCTGTCTTATGCACTTTATTTACCTCCTTCCAAAGGATCTGTTTATTTTCCCTGAAATCTAATGATACTCTCTCACCCCAACTCTCATTTGCAATGTTTTTCACCTCTTGCACCTTTCTCTTGACCTCCTCCCTTTTTCTTCCATACATCTCCCAGTTATTTGCACCATTTCCCTGCAAAAATCTTCCAATTACCTCTCTCTTCTCTTTCACAAATAATCTCACTTCTCATGCCACAAGCACCTTTTGCGCAAAACCATCACTGTTTCCCTAAATACATCTCATTCCTCCCCCACTCCCCTTACGTCCTTTGTTATTACCTTTTCCATTATGCACTCACTCTCTCCTAATACTTTCTCAAACAAGTCTCTTCTCAAGCTTACTAACTCTCACCACTATCTTCACCTAATACTTTTTCAAACAAGTCTCTTCCCCAGCTTACTAACTCTCACCACTATCTTCACCCCTACAAGCTCATTCCCCACTTCCATTTACAACACTGAATACCCAATGTACTCCAAATATTCCCTCAACTGCCACATTGCTCAGCTTTGCATTCATATCACCCATCACTATAACCCGTGATTTGAATGCAAAGGTGAGTAATGTGGCAGTTGAGAGAATAATTGCTGTACAATGGGTGTTCAGTGTTGTAAATGGAAATGGTAAAGACGTTGCAGATTTATTTAATGAAAAAGGACTGGTGATTGGGAATACCTCGTTTAAAAAGAGTGATATATATAAGTATACGTATGTAAGTAGGAGACATGGCCAAAGAGCATTATTGGATTACGTGTTAATTGGTAGGTGCACGAAAGAGATACTTTTGGATATTGATATGCTGAAAGGTGCAACTGGAGGGATGTCTGATCATTATCTTGTGGAGGCGAAGGTGAAGATTTGTAGAGGTTTTCAGAAAAGAAGAGAAAATGATGGCGTGAAGAGAGTGGTGAGAGTAAGTGAGCTTGGGAAAAAGACTTGTTTGAGGAAGAACCAGGAGAGACTGAGTACGGAATGGAAAAAGGTGAGAACAAAGGAGGTAAGGGGAGTTGGGGAGGAATTGGATGTATTTGGGGACGCAGTGATAGCTTGTGCAAAAGGTGCTTGTGGCATGAGAACCGTTGGGGGTGGGCAGATTAGAAACGGTAGTGAGTGGTAGGAAGAAGTAAGATTATTAGTGAAAGAGAAGTGAAAGGTATTTGGATGATTTTTGCAGGGAAATATTTAATGACTTGGAGATGTATAAAAGAAAGGGGCAGGATGTCAAGAGAAAAGTGCAAGAGGTGGAGAAGAGGGTAAATGAGAGTTGTGGTGAGAGAGTATCACTAGCTTTTAGGGAAAATAAAAAGATGATTTGGAAGGAGGTAAATAAAGTCTGTAGACAAGAGAACAAATGGGAACATCAGTGAAGGGGGCTAATGGGGTGGTGATAAAAAGTAGTGGTGATGTGAGAAGGAGAATGGAGTGAGTATTTTGACGGTTTTTTGAATAAGGTTGATGATAGAGTGGCAGATATAGGGTGTTTTGCTCGAGGTGGTGTGCAAAGTGAGACATTTAGGGAGAATGATTTGGTAAATA
>NC_092227.1:23709207-23715539 GCF_036320965.1 Panulirus ornatus
GCCATTGTACAAAGGCAAAGGGGATAAGAGTGAGTGTTCAAATTACAGAGGTATAAGTTTGTTGAGTATTCTTGGTAAATCATATGGGAGGGTATTGATTGAGAGGGTGAAAGCATGTACCGAGCATCAGATTGGGGAAAAGCGGTGTGGTTTCAAAAGTGGTAGAGGATGTGTGGATCAGGTTTTTGCTTTGAGGAATGTATGTGAGAAATACTTAGAAAAGCAAATGGATTTGTATGTAGCATTTATGGATCTGTAGAAGGCATATGATAGAGTTGATAGAGATGCTCTGTGGAAGGTATTAAGAATATATGGTGTGGGAGAAAAGTTGTTAGAAGCAGTGAAAAGTTTTTATCGAGGATGTAAGGCATGTGTACGTGTAGGAAGAGAGGAAAGTGATTGGTTTTCAGTGAAAGTAGGGTTGTGGCATAGGTGTGTGATGTCTCCATGGTTGTTTATTTTGTTTATGTATGGGAGGTGAATGCAAGAGTTTTGGAAAGAGGGCCAAGTGTACAGTATGTTTTGGATGAGAGAGCTTAGGAAGTGAGGCAGTTGTTGTTCGCTGATGATACAGCGCTGGTGGCTCATTTATGTGAGAAACTGAAGAAGCTGTTGACTGAGTTTGGTAAAGTGTGTGGAAGAAGAAAGTTGAGAGTAAATGTGAATAAGAGCAAGGTTATTAGGTACATCAGAGTTGAGGGTCAAGTCAATTGGGAGGTAAGTTTGAATGGAGAAATACTGGAGGAAGTGAAGAGTTTTGTATATCTGGGACTGGATTAGGCAGCGGATGGAACCATGGAAGCGGAAATGAATCGTAGCGTGCGGGAGGGGACGAAAATTCTGGGAGCCTTGAAGAATGTGTGGAATTAGAGAACATTATCTTAGAAAGCAAAAAAGCGGATGTTTGAAGGAATAGTGGTTCCAACAATGTTGTATGGTTGCGAGGCGTGGGCTATGGATAGAGTTGTGCGCCAAAATGGGGGATTGGGGTTGGAAAAAGAGAGTTTGATTTCAATATGTGGGGGGTGAGGTGGTTTTGATCGAGAAAAAAAATAAAAGGGGGAAGGGGGAAAGTGTTGGGAAAGAGAAGTAATGGTGTTTTAAAATGGTTTGGGCACATGGGGAGAATTTTGAGGAAAGATTTTACCAAGAGGATATATGTTTCAAAAATTGGGGGGGAACGAGGAGACGTGGAGACCAAATTTTTAGATGGAAAAAATGGGGGGTGGAAAAAAATTTTGAAAAAGGGTCAACCCGAACAACAGGAGGGGAAAGGCTTTCCAAAAGGGAAAACCTTTAAATTTGAACGTGTTGGGACACCCCGGGGTCGACATTTTTCAATGGAAAGAAACCCGGGCAAAGTGGGAAACGTCTGGGGGGGAAAACCCTGTAATGTTGGTGGGGCCAAAAATGTGAAAAAGGGGGCTGTGGGTTTTCCCCCGGGGAAAAAAAAAAAATTTTCATATGAAAACCAAGACTGAAGGGGGGTTGGGGAACGGGAATGGTTCCCCTTTTTTGTTTTTTCCCAGCGCTAAAACCTTTTACAGTTTAGGGGGGGGGGTTTTTATTTAATGTGTGGCGAGGTGGCGATTTGGGAAAATTTAATTAAAAAGGCAGACCCGGACGAATTATGTAATGTGTTAATTTTTTTAAGTCCTGTGTGTGAGTTGGAAAATATATATAATAATATATATATAAAATAAAATATATAATAAAAATAATAAATATATATATATATATATATATGGAAAAATGAGTGAGGAAAAAATTTACCAAGAGGAATATTTGTCGGAGGTGGGGGGGGGGGAGAAGAAGGGGGACCAAAAAGGAGGGGAAAGATGGAGTGAAAAAGTTTTTGGGGTGGGTCGGGGCCAAAAAATGGGAGGAGGGTGAAAGGAGGGGAAGGAATAGAGTGGGAATTTGGGGCGATGGGGGTACCGGGGTTTTACGTGCTTCAGTGGGGTTTAAACGGGCGTTTTGAAGCGTCTGGGATAAACCATTTGGGAAAACTGTAAAGGTTTTAAATTTTTCGTTTGTGGACGTATGAAAATACATGTTATGGGGGGGGGGATTGGGGGGTTTCCTTTTTGTCTGTTTCCCTTTCCTACCTCGCAAACGCGGGGGACAGCGACAGAGTTAAAAAAAAAAAAAAAAAAAAAAAAATATTAAAATACTTTTTTTATATAAAATATATAAAAAAATATTATATATATATATATAAAATAAAATATATATATATATTATCCCTTGGGGGTGGGGGATTAAGAAAGCTTTCCCCCGTATTCCCGCGGTCGGGAGGAGGTTTAATAAAGGGGGGGGGAGCGGTGGGGGTAAATCCCCCCCCCCCCCCCCCCCCCCCCCCCCCCCCCCCCCCCCCCCCCCCCCCCCCCCCCCCCCCCCCCCCCCCCCCCCCCCCCCCCCCCCACCCCCCCCCCCCCCCCCCCCCCCCCCCCCCCCCAGTCCCCCTTTTTTTTTTAGTTTTTTCCCCAAAAAAAGGAAAAGAAGGGGGGCCCGTTTGGGGTATTCCCCCAAAGGCCCAACCTCTGTTTACTTTTAACCGGGTACCTCGCCCAACGCGGGAAAAAGCAATAGTTTAAAAAAAAAAAATATAAAAAAATTTTTTAAAATAATATATATATATATTTATGTAAAAATATAAGTTTAAAATATATATTAAAAAAATATATAAATATTTATATATATATATAAAAATATAATTTATATTTTAAAAATAAAATATATATAAAATATATATATATAAATATATATATAAAATATATAATATATATATATATAAATATATGCCAAAAATATATAAATATATAAAAATATTACTTTAGATGTATAGGAAGGGGGAAAGTTCTATGTGGGGACGTTTTATGTATATACATGTCATGTGTGTGGGTTGGGGCCCTTCCCTTTTTCTGTTTCCTTGCGCTAAAATCGCTACGCCGGGGGGAAGGGCGACTAAGCAAAAAAATAAAAAATAAAGTATATAAAAATTATTTTAAAAAATATAAATAAAAAATAAATATATATTTATATATATATATAATATAAATTTAAAAAAAAATAAATATTTTATAATTTTTGTATATAATATTTACTTTAATTTTTTTTGTTTTTTCGCTGCCCCCCGCGTTTTTTCGAGGTACGCAAGGGAAAAAATCGAAAGAAATGCCCCAACCCACCCATATACAAAAGTATAAACATACACATCCACACACCAATATACATACCTAAAAATCTCAATGTACACATAAAACATACACACACAGACACAAAACATATATACCCATTCCCCAAAAATTCCCAAATGCTTTCCCTTTAAATTTATTCCATCGCCAAACCCCGCCAAAACCCTGGAATAAAAATTTTCCCCCCCCCTCAAGTGTGCGAGGTAAACGCAAAGGAAAAATTTCCCAAAAAAGGGCCCCCCTTCGTTTTTACACTTAGGGCTCTACCGTCATGCAATAATGCCGAAACACAGCTCCCTTTCCCCATCCAGGGCCCCCCACAACTTTTTCCCTGGTTTTCCCCGACGCTTCAATTTCCCCCGAAACAATCCCCCTTACCCCCGTCAACCCCGGGATACCCCCCTCGACCAATTTAAATCTTTCCTTGCTCGCCTTTCAACCCCCCCATGTTTTAGGCCCCGATAACTCAAAAATTTTTTTTCATCCATCTTTCCACCCCAATTTGGTCCCCCCACTTCTCGTTCCCTCCACCACCGACACATAAAATCCCCCCTTGGTCAAACTTTCCCACCCCATTCCCCATGGGCCCCAAACCCTTTCAAAAAACCCCCCTTTTTTTGCTCTCCAACCACGCCTTTTTATTTTCCCCACATCTCTCTTACCCCCTTTTCAAATTTTTTACTCGACCAAACCCCCTCCACCACAATTTTCCTCAAACCCTCTCATTTACAGCACATCCACCCTCCTCGCACAACTCCCATCCATACCCAGCCTCCAAACCCCACAACATTTTTGGGCCCCCCTATTTCCCTTTAAACAACCCATTTTTCTTTTCCGATAATGTTTTTCGACTTCCACACATTCTTCAAGGGTCCCAAGAATTTTTTGCCCCCCCCCCTCCCTATGATTCACTTCCGCTTTCCCTGGTTTCCCTCGCTGCCCACCCACTCCCCCGAAAATCTAAAACACTTTTTTTCCTCCCGTTTTTTCCCCCATTCAAACTTTCCTCAAAAATTTACTTGACCCTGAACCCAACTTTACCTAATAACCTTGCTCTTTAATTACATTTACTCAACTTTCTTCTTTTTCCCCCCACTTTACAAAATCATCACCAGTTCTGCAGTTTTTTACATGAATAAGCAACCCCGGGGTACATCAGCGAACAACAACGACTCACTTCCCCAAACTCTCTCATCTACAACAGGGCTTTTATACATGCCCCCCCTTTTTCCCAAAAATAAGCATTTTAAACCCCCTAACAACCCCATCCATAACAAATTAAAAACCATGGAAGACACACACACCCCTGCCCCAACCAATTCACTGAAACCAATACTTTTCCCCCCCCTAAAACAAAAAAATCCTTAAATCCTCGAAAAAAACTTTTTACTGCTTCTTTAAAAACTTGGCTCCCCCCACCATAATTCTTTTAAAACCTTCCACAAGCATCTCTCTTAACTCCCCATCATATGCCTTTTCCAATCCATAAATGCTACATACAAACCATTTGCCCTTTTCTAAGAAATTTTTCCCCACCAATCCTCAAAAAAAACACCTGATCCACACAAACCTCTCCCACTTTTGAAAGCACACAGCTCCTCCCCAACTTATGCCCTGGGACAAACCCTTTAAACCCCCTCAATCAAAACCCCTCATATAATTTTACCAGGGAAAACCAACCAAAAATTATAATCTCTGTAATTTGAGCCCCACCTTTGCCCTTTTCCCTTTGTACATGGCGCTAAAGCAAGCTTCCCCCCAATCCCAGGCACCTCACCATAATCAAACTAACATTTCTAACCCAAACAACCCCAAAACATTCCAAACCCTTTTTTTTAAAACCCACTGCAATACCACCAAATCTGGGTGACTTTTCCCTTTTAATCTTCCCCAAAGCTTTTCCCCTCTCTTTTCTTTTTTACCAAATCATTTTTTCCCAAACCCCCCCTCACTTTTCACACCACCTGACGAAAACACCCATATCTGAAACCTCTCAACAAACACAAAATTTAACAAACCTTCAAAATTCTCACTCCAAACCCCCTTTCACATCACCACTACTTGTAATCACCTCCCCATTAGCCCCCCTTCACGGGAATTTCCCATTTTTTTCCCTCTTACGCACTTTATTTTATCCTTTTCCAAAAAAAATCTCTTTATTCTCCCCAAATTTTAACCCATCTTTTTGCACCCCAACTCTTATTTTTCCCCCCTCTTTTACCCCTTGCCCTTTCCTTTACCTCCTCCCCTAACCTTTTAACATTTTCCAACCATTTGCATTATTTTTCCCCCAAAAAACCCTATAAATTTCCTCCCCTTTCTCTTTTACTAATAATCTTACCTCTTCATCTCCAGAAAAAAATTCCCCTATTCAAACGAATCTGCCCCCTCCCCCGCCCTTTCAACCCCAAGCATCTTTTGGGGAAGCCAAACACGCCCTTTCCCAAAAAACTTTCCCCTTCCTCCCCCACCCCCTTACCTCCTTTTTTCTCACCCTTTTCCCCTTCGTACTCAATCCCCTCCTGGTACTTCCTCCCACAAGTCACCTTTCCCCCCCCTCACTTAAATCTCACCACTCTTTTTACCCCAACATTTTCTCCCTTCTTTTCGAAAACCTCAAAAAAACTTTTACAATTTGTTTCGACAAGAAAAAAATCAGGCATTTCCCCCAGTTGCACCTCCACACATTTTTAAAATCCAAAAATCCCCTATTTCGTGCGTCTATTAATTTTAAAACTAAACCAAAACGCTTTTCTGGCCATCTTACTACTTTCTTTCGTATTTAAATTTTTGTAATCCTTCCCCCTTTTTTAAAACCCTGTAATTTTCCAATCACCAAATCCCTTTTCAGCACAAAAATCTACAAGCCTTTTACCATTTCCACTTTCAACACTGAACATCCCCCTTTAAACCCCCCCTTTTTTCCCCCCCAAATGCCACATTAAATCCCCTTTGTAAAAACCCAAAACACCCATCCCTTAACCCGGTCCCTTCAACAAACCCCCAACCCCACTCAAAAAGCGCTCCCAAAACACTTAAACCCCTTTAATTAATCTTTCTCAAGCCCCGGTCATATTCACCAAAGTGACCCATCTCCCCTCCAACTACTTTCATTTTTTTGGCAAATAAAAACTA
>NC_092227.1:23715639-23738139 GCF_036320965.1 Panulirus ornatus
CATCAGCGAACAACAACTGACTCACTTCCCAAGCTCTCTCATCCCCAACAGACTTCATACTTGCCCCTCTTTCCAAAACTCTTGCATTCACCTCCCTAACAACCCCATCCATATACATAAACAAATTAAACAAATTATATATATCACTGGGGGTAGATGAGAAAGAATTCTTCCCATGTATTCCCTGCGAGTAATAGAAGGCGACTACGTAAACTGCACGGTTGCAGGGGTTTGTTTTAGGAAAGGAACCTGGATTTTTCATCTTTGAGTAAAACGAAGCTCAAGGGTAAAGGGGAAGAGTGATTTGGGAGTGACTTGGCAATAAAGTCAGATGTTGGTTAAAGGAGAAGAGCAAAGGAAGGAGTAGTACTACTCCTGAACAGAAGTTGTGGGAGAATATGATGGAGTGTAAGAAAGTAAACTCTAGATTGATATGAATAAAATTGAAAGTCGATGGAGAGATGGGTGATTACTGGTGCCTATGCACCTAGTCCTAAGAAGAAAATTCATTAGAGGTAAATGTCTTGGGAGAAGCTGAGTGAGTGTGTGATTAGTTTTGATGCACGAGATCGGGTTATAGTGACAGGTAATATGAATGCAAAGGTGAGTAATGTGGCAGTTGAGGGTATAATTGGTGTACTCGGGGTGTTCAGTGTTGTAAATAGAAATGGTAAAGGGCTTTTAGATTTGTGTGCTGAAAAAAGACTGGCGATTGTGAATACTTGTTTTAGAAAGAGATATATACATAAGTAAACGTATGTAAGTAGGAGAGATGGTCAGAGAAAATCATTCGATTACGTGCTAATTAATAGGCGCGTGACACAGAGACTATTTCATGTTACTCTGCTGAAAGGGGCAACTTGAGGGAGATCTGATCATTATCTTGTGGAGGCGAAGTTCAAGATATGTAGACGTTTTCAGAGAAGAAAAGAGAATGTTAGGGTGAAGAGAGTGGTAAGAGTAAGATCGCTTGGAAAGGAGACTTTTGTGAGGAAGTACCAGGAGAGACTGAGTGCAAAATGAAAAATAAGTGATAACAAATGACGTAAGGGAGTGGAGGAGGAATGAGATATATTTAAGGAAGGATTGATGGCTTGCGCAAAAGATTACTGGGGCATTAGAAAAGTGGGAGTTGGGCAGACTAGAAAGGGTTGTGAGAGGTGGGATGAAGAGATAAGATTGTTAGTGAAGGAGAAGAGAGATGCATTTGGACGATTTTTGCAGGGAAATATTGCAAATGACTGAGAGATGTATAAAAAAAGAGGCAAGAGGTCAAAAAAAAAGGTGCAAGAGTTGAAAATGAAGGCAAATGAGAGTTAGCGTGAGAGTATCACCAAATTTTAGGGAGAATAAAAAGATGTTTTGGAAGAAGGTAAATAAAAAGCGTAAGATAAGAGAACAAATGGGAACATCGGTGAAGGGGGCAAATGGGGAAGTAATATCAAATAGTGGTGAATTGAGAGGGAGCTGGAGTGAGTATTTTGAAAGTTAGTTGAATGTGTTTCATGATAGAGTGGGAGATATAGGGTGTATTAGTCGAGGTCGTGTGCGAAGTGAAAGGGTTAGGGAGAATGTTTTAGTAAACAGAGAAGAGGCGGTGAAAGCTTTGCGGAAGATGAAAGCCAGGAAGGCAGCGGGTTTGGATGTTATTGCAATGAAGTTTATTAAAAAAGGAAGTGACTGTGTTGTTGACTGGTTGATAAGGATATTCCATATATGTATGGTTCATGGTGAAGTGCCAGAGGATTGGCGGAATGCATGTATAGCGCCATTGTACAAAGGCAAAGGGGATAAAGGTGAGAGTCCAAATTTCATAGGTATAAGTCTGTCGAGTATTCCTGGGATATTATATGGGAGGATATTGATTAGAGGGTCAAGGCATGTACAGAGCATCAGATTGGGAAGGAGCAGTGTGGTTTCAGAAGTGGTAGAGGATGTATGGATCAGGTGTCTGCCTTGAAGAATGTATGTGAGAAATACTTAGAAAAGCAGATGGACCTGTATATAACACTTATGGATCTGGAAAAGGCACATGATAGAGTTGATAGAGATAACCTGTGGAAGGTATTAAGAGTATGTGGTGTGGGGGGGTAAATTGCTAAAAGAAGTGGAAAGCTTTTATCGAGGTTGTAACATATTTGGACGGGTAGGAAGAGAGGAAAGTGATTGGTTCCCAGTGAATGTCGGTTTCCGGCAAGGGTTTCTGATGTGTCCATGATTGTTTAATTTGTTTATGGATAGGGTTGTTAAGGAGGTGAATGCAAGAGTTTTGGAGGGAGGGGTAAGTATGCTGTCTGTTTGGGATGAGAGGGCTATGGGAAATGAGTCAGTTATTGTTCGCTGATGATACAGCGTTGGTGGCTGATTCGGGTGAGAAACTGGAGAAGTTGGTGACTGAGTTTGGTAGAGTGTGTGGAAGAAGAAAGCTGAGAGTAAATGTGAATGAGAGCAAGCTTATTAGGTTCAGTATGGTTGAGGGAGAAGTCAATTTGGTGGTAGGCTTGAATGGAAAAAACTGAAGTAAGTGAAGTGTTTTAGATATCTGGAAGTGGATTTGGCAGCGGATTGAACCATGCGAAGCGGAAGTGAGTCACAGGGTGGGTAAGGGGGCGAAGGTTCTGGAAGCGTTGAAGAATGTATGGAAGACGAGAACGTTATCTTGGAAAGCAAAAATGAGTATGTTGAAAGAATAGTGGTTCCAACAATGATATATGGTTGCGAGACGTGGGCTATAGATAGAGTTATGCTGGAAAATGTGGATGTGTTGGAAATGAGATGTTTAAGGACAGAATGTTGTGTGAGGTGGTTAGATCGAGTAAGTAATGAAAGGGTAAGAGAGATGTGTGGTAATAAAAAGAGTGGTTCAAAGAGCAGAAGAGGTTGTTTTTAATTGGTTTCGACACATGGAGAGAATGAGTGAGGAAAGATTGAAAAAGATGACATATGTGTCAGATGTAGATGGGACGAGGAGAAGAGGATACCAAATTGGAGGTGGGAGCATAGAGTGAAAAAGATTTTGAGCGATACGGGTCTGAACTTGCAGGAGGGTGAAAGGCGTGCAAAAAATAGAGTGAATTAGAACGATGTGGTATACCGGGGTTGACGTGCTGTCAATGGATTGAACCAGGGCGTGTGAAGCGTCTGGGGTAATCCATAGAAAGTTCTGTGGGGCCAGGATGTGGCAAGGGAGCTATAGTTTCGGTGCATTATACATGACAGTTAGAGACTGAGTGTGAACGAATGTGGCCTTTGTTGTCTTTTCCTAACGCTACCACGTGCGCATGAGGAGGGAAGGGGCTGTCATTTCATGTGTGGCGGGGGGCGATGGGAATGAATAAAGGCAGGAAGTATGAATTATGTAAATGTATATATATGTATATGTCTGTGTATGTATATGTATGTATAGGTAGAAATGTATAGGTACGTATATGTGCATGTGTGGATTTGCATGTATATACACATGTAGGTGGGTGGGTTGGGCTATTCTTTCGTCTGTTTCCTTGCGCTACCTCGATAATGCTGGAGACAGCGACAAAGTATAATAGTATAATAATATATATATATATATATATATATATATATATATATATATATATATATATATATATATATTTCATCTTTTTTTTCATACTATTTGCCATTTCCCGCATTAGCGAGGTAGCGTTAAGAACAGACGACTGGGCCTTTGAGGGAATATCCTCACCTGGCCCCCTTCTCTGTTCCTTCTTCTGGAAAATTAATAAAAAATGAGAGGAGAGGATTTCCAGCCCCCCGCTACCATATATATATATATATATATATATATATATATATATATATATATATATATATATATATATATATATATATATATATATATATATTTATTTATTTTGCTTTGTCCCTGTCTCCCGCGTTAGCAAGGTAGCGCAAGGAAACAGACGAAAGAATGGCCCAACCAACTCACATACACATGTAAATACATACACGTCCACACACGCAAATATACATACCTATACATCTCAATGCACACATATACATATACACACACAGACATATACGTATATACACATGTACATAATTCATACTGTCTGCCTTTATTTGTTCCCATCGCCACCCCGCCACACAGGGAATAACAACCCCCTCCCCCCTCATGTGTGCGAGGTAGCGCTAGGAAAAGACACCAAAGGCACCATTCGTTCACACTCAGTCTCTAGCTGTCATGTAATAATGCACCGAAACCACAGCTCCCTTTCCACATTCAGGCCCTCACAAATTGCCATGGTTTACCCCAGACGCTTCACATGACCAGGTTCAATCCACTGACAGCACGTCAATCCCGGTATACCACATCGTTCCAATTCACTCTATTCCTTGCACACCTATCACCCTCCTGCATGTTCAGGCCCCGATCACTCAAAATCTTTTTCACTCCATCTTTCCACCTAAAATTTGGTCTCCCACTTCTCCTCGTTCCCTCCACCTCTGACACATATATCATCTTCGTCAATCTATCCTCACTCATTCTCTCCATGTAACCAAACCATTTCAAAACACCCTCTTAGGCTCTCTCAACCACACTCTTTCTATTTCCACACATCTCTCTTACCCTTACATTACTTACTTGATCAAACCATCTCACACCACATATTGTCCTCGTACATCTCTTTTCCAGCACATCCACCCTCCTACGCACAACTCTATCCATAACCCACGCCTCGCAACCATACAAAATTGTTGGAAACACTATTCCTTCACACATACCCATTTTTGCTTTCCGAGATAATATTCTCGACTTCCAAACATTCTTCAATGCTCCCAGAATTTTCGCCCTCTCCCCCACCCTATGATTCACTTCCGCTTCCATGATTCCATCCGCTGCCAGATCCACTCCCAGATATCTAAAAAACTTTATTTCCTCCAGTTTTTCTCCATTCAAACTTACCTCCCAATTGACTTGACCCTCAACCCTACTGTACCTAATAACCTTGCTCTTATTCACATTTACTCTTAACTTTCTTCCTTCACACACTTTACCAAACTCGGTCACCAGCTTTTGCAATTTCTTACATGAATCATCCACCAGCGCTGTATCATCAGCGAACAACTGACTCACTTCCCAAGCTCTCTCATCCACAACGGACTGCATACTTAACCCTCTTTCCAAAAGTCTTGCATTCACCTCCCTAACAACCCCATCCATAAACAAATTAAACAATCATGGAGACATCATACACAGCTGGCGCAAACCTACATTCACTGAGAACCAATCACTTTCCTCTCTTCCTACACATACACATGCCTCATATCCTCGACAAAAACTTTTCACTGCTTCTAGCAACTTGCCTCCCACACCATATATTCTTAAAACCTTCCACAGAGCATATCTATCAACTCTATCATATGCCTTCTCCAGATCCATAAGTGCTACATACAAAGCCATTTATTTTTCTAAGTATTTCTCACATACATTCTTCAAAGCAAACACCTGATCCACACATCCTCTACCACTTCTGAAACCACACTGCTCTTCCCCAATCTGATGCTCTGTACAAGCCTTCACCCTCTCAATCAATACCCTCCCATATAATTTACCAGTAATACTCAACAGACTTTAACCTCTGTAATTTGAGCACTGACTCTTATCCCCTTTGCCTTTGTACAATGGCACTATGCAAGCATTCCGCCAATCCTCAGGCACCTCACCATGAATCATACATACATTAAATAACCTTACCAACCAGTCAACAATACAGTCACCCCCTTTTTTAATGAATTCCACTGCAATACCATCCAAACCTGCTGCCTTGCTGGCTTTCATCTTCCGTAAAGCTTTTACTACCTCTTCTCTATTTACCAAATCATTTTCCCTAACCCTCTCACTTTGCACACCACCTAGACCAAAACAACCTATATCTGCCACTCTATCATCAAACACCTTCAACAAACCTTCAAAATACACATTCCATCTCCTTCTCACATCACCACTATTTGTTATCACCTCCCCATTAGCCCCCTTCAATGAAGTTCCCATTTTCTCCCTTGTCTTACGCACTTTATTTACCTCCTTCCAAAACATCATTTTATTCTCCCTAAAATTTAATGATAGTTTCTCACCCCAACTCTCATTTGCCCTCTTTCTCAGCTCTTGCACCTTTCTCTTGACCTCCTGTCTCTTTCTTTTATACCTCTTCCACTCATTTGCATTATTTCCCAGCAAAAATTGTCCAAATGCCTCTCTCTTCTCTTTCACTAATATACTTACTTTATCCTCCCACCACTCACTACCTTTTCTAATCAACCCACCTCCCACGCTTCTCATGCCACAAACATCTTTTGCGCAAGCCATCACTGCTTCCCTAAATACATCCCATTCATCCCCCACTCCCCTTACCTCCTTTGTTCTCACCTCTTTCCATTCTGTACTCAGTCTCTCCTGGTACATCCTCACACAAGTCTCCTTCCCAAGCTCACTTACTCTCACCATTCTCTTCAACCCAACATTCTCTCTTCTTTTCTGAAAACTCCCACAAATCTTCACCTTCGCCATCACAAGATAATGATCAGACATCCCTCCAGTTGCACCTCTCAAGCATATTAACATCCAAAAGTCTCTCTTTTGTGCGTCTATCAATTAACACGTAATCCAATAACGCTCTCTGGCCATCTCTCCTACTTACATACGTATACTTATGTATATCTCGCTTTTTAAACCAGGTATTCCCAATCACCAGTCCTTTTTCAGCACATAAATCTACAAGCTCTTCGCCATTTCCTTTTACAACACGGAACACTCCATGTATATCAATTATTCCCTCAACTGCTACATTACTCACCTTTGCATGCAAATCACCCATCACAATAACCCGGTCTTGCGTATCAAAACCACTAACACACTCATTCAGCTGCTCCCAAAACACTTGCCTCTCATGATCTTTCTTCTCATGCCCAGGTGCATATGCACCAATAATCACCCATCTCTCTCCATCAACTTTCAGTTTTACCCATATCAATCTAGAATTTACTTTCTTACACTCTATCACATACTCCCACAACTCCTGATTCAGGAGTAGTGCTACTCCTTCCCCTGCTCTTGTCGTCTCACTAACCCCTGACTTTACTCCCAAGACATTCCCAAACCACTCTTCCCCTTTACCCTTGAGCTTCGTTTCACTCAGAGCCAAAACATCCAGGTTCCTTTCCTCAAACATACTACCTATCTCTCCTTTTTTCTCATCTTGGTTACATCCACACACATTTAGACACCCCAATCTGAACCTTTGAGGAGGATGAGCACTCCTCGCGTGACTCCTTCTGTTTCCCCTTTTAGAAAGTCAAAATACAAGGTTTCTGGCCCCCCGCTAACGTCCCCTTTAGTTGCCTTCTAAGACACGTGAGGAATGTGTGGGAAGTATTCTTTCTCCCCTATCCCCAGGGGGTGACTGTATTGTTCACTGGTTGGTAAGGTTATTTAATATATGCTCATCCTCCTTGAAGGCTCAGATTCGGGTGTCTAAATGTGTGTGGATGTAACCAAGACGAGAAAAACAAGGAGAGATAGGTAGTATGTTTGAGGAAAGGAACCTGGATGTTTTGGCTCTGAGTGAAACGAAGCTCAAGGGTAAAGGGGAAGAGTGGTTTGGGAATGTCTTGGGAGTAAAGTCAGGGGTTAGTGAGACGACAAGAGCAGGGGAAGGAGTAGCACTACTCCTGAATCAGGAGTTGTGGGAGTATGTGATAGAGTGTAAGAAAGTAAATTCTAGATTGATATGGGTAAAACTGAAAGTTGATGGAGAGACATGGGTGATTATTGGTGCATATGCACCTGGGCATGAGAAGAAAGATCATGAGAGGCAAGTGTTTTGGGAGCAGCTGAATGAGTGTGTTAGTGGTTTTGATACGCAAGACCGGGTTATTGTGATGGGTGATTTGCATGCAAAGGTGAGTAATGTAGCAGTTGAGGGAATAATTGATATACATGGAGTGTTCCGTGTTGTAAAAGGAAATGGCGAAGAGCTTGTAGATTTATGTGCTGAAAAAGGACTGGTGATTGGGAATACCTGGTTTAAAAAGCGAGATATACATAAGTATACGTATGTAAGTAGGAGAGATGGCCAGAGAGCGTTATTGGATTACGTGTTAATTGATGGACGCACGAAAGAGAGACTTTTGGATGTTAATGTGCTGAGAGGTGCAACTGGAGGGATGTCTGATCATTATCTTGTGGAGGCGAAGGTGAAGATTTGTGGGGGTTTTCAGAAAAGAAGAGAGAATGTTGGGGTGAAGAGAATGGTGAGAGTAAGTGAGCTTGGGAAGGAGACTTGTGTGAGGAAGTACCAGGAGAGACTGAGTACAGAATGGAAAAAGGTGAGAACAAAGGAGGTAAGGGGAGTGGGGGATGAATGGGATGTATTTATGGAAGCAGTGATGGCTTGCGCAAAAGATGCTTGTGGGTTGAGAAGCGTGGGAGGTGGGTTGATTAGAAAAGGTAGTGAGTGGTGGGATGAAGAAGTAAGATTATTAGTGAAAGAGAAGAGAGAGGCATTTGGTGGATTTTTGCAGGGAGAAAATGCAAATGAGTGGGAGAGGTATAAAAGAAAGAGACAGGAGGTCAAGAGAACGGTGCAAGAGGTGAAAAAGAGGGCAAATGAGAGTTGGGGTGAGAGAGTATCATTAAATTTCAGGGAGAATAAAAAGATGTTTTGGAAGGAGGTAAATAAAGTGCGTAAGACAAAGGAGGAAATGGGAACTTCATTGAAGTGGGCAAATGGGGAGGTGATAACAAGTAGTGGTGATGTGAGAAGGAGATGGATTGAGTATTTTGAAGGTTTGTTGAATGTGTTTGATGATCGAGTTGCAGATATAGGTTGTTTTGATCGAGGTGGTGTGCAAAGTGAGAGGGTTAGGGAAAATGATTTGGTAAATAGAGAAGAGGTAGTAAAAGCTTTACGGAAAATGAAAGCCGGCAAGGCAGGAGGTTTGGATGGTATTACAGTGGAATTTATCTATCTATATATATATATATATATATATATATATATATATATATATATATATATATATATATATATATATATATATATATATATATATATATGTATATATATATGTATATGGATGGGGTTGTTAGGGAGGTGAATGCAAGAGTTTTGGAAAGAGGGGCAAGTATGAAGTCTGTTGGGGATGAGAGAGCTTGGGAAGTGAGTCAGTTGTTGTTCGCTGATGATACAGCGCTGGTGGCTGATTCATGTGTGAAACTGAAGAAGCTGGTGAATGAGTTTGGTAAAGTGTGTGAAAGAAGAAAGTTACGAGTAAATGTGAATAAGAGCAAGGTTATTAGGTACAGTAGGGTTGAGGGTCAAGTCAATTGGGAGGTGAGTTTGAATGGAGAAAAACTGGAGGAAGTGAAGTGTTTTAGATATCTGGGAGTGGATCTGGCAGCGTATGGAACCATGGAAGCGGAAGTGAATCATAGGGTGGGGGAGGGGAATAGTGGTTCCAACAATGTTGTATAGATGCGAGTCGTGGGCTATGGATAGAGTTGTGCGCAGGAGGATGGATGTGCTGGAAATGAGATGTTTGATGACAATGTATGGTGTGAGGTGGTTTGATCGAGTAAGTAACGTAAGGGTAAGAGAGATGTGTAGAAATAAAAAGAGCGTGGTTGAGAGAGCAGAAGAGGGTGTTTTGAAGTGGTTTGGGCACATGGAGAGAATGAGTGAGGAAAGATTGACCAAGAGGATATATGTGTCGGAGGTGGAGGGAACGAGGAGAAGAGGGAGACCAAATTTGAGGTGGAAAGATGTAGTGAAAAGGATTTTGTGTGATCGGGGCCTGAACATGCAGGAGGGTGAAAGGAGGGCAAGGAATAGAGTGAATTGGAGCGATGTGGTATACCGGGGTTGACGTGCTGTCAGTGGTTTGAATCAAGGCATGTGAAGCGTCTGGGGTAAACCATGGAAAGCTGTGTAGGTATGTATATTTGCGTGTGTGGACGTATGTATATACATGTGTATGGGGGTGGGTTGGGCCATTTCTTTCGTCTGTTTCCTTGCGTTACCTCGCAAACGCGGAAGACAGCGGCAAAAAAAAAAATATATATGTATATATGTATGTATGTTGAGAGTGGTTGGCAATTGATTAGAAATTGTGAATTCTCTTTGTCTGAGATTGATATCTGAGGAGCGTACGTTTGGTGGGTCGGAGTTTAAGCCTGATTTTAGATGACTCTTATTTCAGTGTGTATGTATTTTTTCTGTTCTACATTTGTTTGGGGTTGGGGACTATAGGAGTAGAAATATGAAATATGAGGCAAGTTTTGTGCTTTTGTTTTTTGCTTGTATGTTGGAGGTTTTATTTGGTGCGGTATGGCTGGAAGGGGTTTAATGTTGTAACTGAGTGCCGAGCATGAAGTGGAACTGGCGAGGGAGGATCACTGAGAAGGTGTTGGTGATTTGTGATTGCTACGACGCTAATGAGTGCTGTGAATGTTCCATTTTCTGTGGTTTAAGCATTGTTATAAATGCTTCTGAGATTGTGGAAAACTAGGCAGATAGTATTCTGAGGGGATGTTGCCTGCGTTTTGCTTGGTGTTTTGTGAAGTGGGAGTGGTTGTTCATTCAAGTTGCCTGGAGAGTGTCAGCTGGGGTTAGAAGCACGGTTGAAGACCTCATGGGAAGGTGACATTATGTTTCATGAAATCCTGAAAAGAATAACAATGTTTCGACGGATTCTGCTGTAGTAGATTTGATAGTAAATATATATAACCTGACTGAAATTTCAAATGGTTGGCATAAGTATGTAACACCAATAGATCTCACATAACCTAATGCTTATCTTACAAGGACAAGTAATACATGTAGGTCGATTTAAAACAATCTAAAATGTATAAAAGAGTCTGATAAAGCATAAGATAATGCTTTAGATTAATAAGAATTAAGTAGCATTCACCTTCATTTAGAAATAATCGAAAGAAAATGAAACTGAAAATGATATCACATTAAATGTCCAAAACTGGTCAGAATAAAACTTACTAGAGTTGCTATTCAGAATAAAGAATCCCATACGTAGGGTGAGAGCGAGTAAACCATAGAACTATCTTCATAATCTAAGGAAGATATCAAAGTGTTCTATGATTCATGCTTACAATATGACGTTGACAGCTTTAATGACTCCGCCATCAGTGCATCCAAAACTGAAATAACCAACCAGACAATCAGCAAAGTCTTTCGTACAGTGCCCACTGGGACCATAATTACATTTTAATTTGGAAATGTGTTGCAAATAATATAATTAACTTCAGAAATGACTGGAATTAAACCTATCAACACGATGTATTTTATGTTTTAAGTCTAGAATGAATACGCAAAATAGATTGCAGAGCATGTATGAAATGTTAGCAGGTCACCCGCGAAAAATTGAGGTGTCCCTTAAATGCTCCAGGATCTGTAGATAGTTCCGAACCTCAAACTAGGGAAACGAGAGAGAGATAATGCAGACGAAACCAATGCGGCTGCAGATTAGACACGACACAGAGAATCACCAGTCCATACGAAAAAAAAAGAAAAAATTCTGTATCCTCTATGATAAAGAGAACGGTCACCTTCACGTAGATGAGAAGGTGAGGTTCATGTCCACTGATGTACAGGAACCACATTGGTAGCAAGCCTTGTATGTGGAAAATGTTACACTGGAAGCAAAACATCACCGGACTTACCTGGTTGGACTCAGAAATCGTCACCACTCACTAATGAACCAAACTTATTGACGCTGTGAGGCTTACGCTAAGAAGATCTAAGCAAGAACTTTCATATAGCTCATCACACATGGAGAAAACCTAATTAAGGATGAATTCTATTCTCTTCAACGTTTTCCGATGTGTGTCATTTTCATGAAAGGCGTCTTTAGGACCATGGTATCAAGGTTGGTATTAACAAGGTTCGCTTCAGCAAACTGATATTTGAATACCACCTCAAGCCGTAGATCAATGTGATTGAAACAATGTGGTTCTTGTCTTCCGGCAAGGTGTGCAGCAAATATTGAAGCAGACCTTGATGTATGACTATGAAGGCGATTCTCTTGTTCTTGCAAAGGCTACTAAAATAATATAAACATCTTAGAGCCAGACGGAATACATTTTAATGCATCATTTACTTTTAAATGTCAACAAAAGCACAGGAATACTGCTCAGAAGACGCTCGTGTCAATTGTGCTGAACGAACCTGATCTAAGGCAGCATGATCCAAATACCAAGCAAATAAAGCATGGAACATTCGCGACATGTAATATCACTACTTTCTGCAGACAAAGAGAAAAGTTAATTATCGCTCAGCAGCTTACGACTGTATAATCTGTTGACCTCAAGCAAACCACAGTGTTTCTTTCAAAGCATGTCAGTAAGATGGAAAAAATGGAAGGAGACCTAGATGGAACTAAAATGCAGGGAAGCATCTTTTGAAATATGTACGTAGTCGTATTGGTACCTTCGAGAAAGGGATGATCTCTGGGAAGAGATACATCTATAGTCTTATCAATCTTCTACAGTTTCTTATACTTATCTTATTAATTCTATTATACTCTGTCGCTGTCTCCAGCGTTAGCGAGGTAGCGCAAGAAAAGAGACGAAAAAATGGCCCAACCCACCTACGTACACAAGTATATACATGCACGTCCACACAAGCACATATACATACCTATACATTTCAATGTATAAAATTATATACATAGACATATACATATATACACATGTACACAATTCATAATTGCTGCCTTTTTCATTCCCGTCGCCACACCGCCACATATGGAATGACAACCCCCTCCCCATGCATGTGTGCGATGTAGCGCTAGGAAAAGAAAAAAAAAAAGGACACATTTGTTCACACTAAGTCTCTAGCTGTCATGTATAATGCACCGAAACCACAGCTAACTTTCCACATCCAGACCCCACAAAGCTTTCCATGGTTTACCCCAGACGCGTCACATGCCCTGGTTTAATACACTGACAGCACGTCGATCCCGGTATACCACTTCGTTGCAAATCACTCTATTACTTACACGCCTTTAACCCTCCTGCATGTTCAGGCCCCGATCGTTCAAAATCTTTTTCGCTCCATCCTTCCACCTCCAATATGGTCCCCCACTTCTCGTTCCCTCCACCTGTTCTCGCCTTCAACACATATTTCAACGTTCCCAGAACATTCGCCCCCTCCCCCACCCAGTGACTCACTTCCGCTTCCATGGGTCCATCCGCTACCAAACCTGCTCCCAGATTTCTAAAACATTTCACTTCCTCTAGTTTTTCTCCATGCAAACTTACCTCCCATATGACTTGTCCTTCAACCCTACTGTACCTAATAACCATGCTCTTATACGCATTACCCTCATCTTTCTTCTTTCACACACTTTACCACACTCAGTCATCAGCTTCTGCAGTTTCTCACTCGAATTACCCACCAGCGCTGTATCATCAGCAAACAACAACTGACTCACTTCCCAAGCTCTCTCATCCACAACAGACTGCAAACTAGCCCCTCTCTCCAAAACTCTTTCATTCACCTCTCTAACAACCCCATCCATAAAAAGATCAAACAACCATGGAGACATAATGATCCCCTGCCGCAAAACGACATTCACTGAGAGCCAATCACTTTCCTCTCTTCCCACCCGCACACATGCCTTACATCATCGATAAGAACTTCACTGCTTTTAACATCCTACCTCCCACACCATATATTCTTAATACCTTCCACAGGGCACCTCTATCAACTCTATCATATGCCGTCTCCAGATCCATAAATGCTACATACAAGTCCATTTGCTTTTCTAAATATTTCTCAAATACATTTTTCAATGCAAACACCTGATCCACACATGCTCTACCACTTCTGAAACCACACTGCTCTTCCCCAATATGATGCTCTGTACATGCCCTCACCCTCTCAATCAATACCCTCCCATATAATTTCCCAGGAATACTGAACAAACTTATACCTCTCTAATTCGAACACTCACTCTTATCCCCTTTGCCCTAGTACAATGACAATATGCATGCAATCCGCCAATCCTCAGGCACTTCACCATGAGTTATGCATACGTTAAATATCCTTACCAACCAGTCAAGAACACAGTCACCATCTTTTTTAGTATATTTCATTGCAATATTAGTCAAACCCGCTGCCCTGCCAGCATTCGTCTTCCGCAAAGCTTTTACTTCGTCTTCTCTGCTTAAAAAATCATTCTCCCTAACCCTCTTACTTCGCACACCACCTCGTCCAAAACACCCTTTATCTGCCATCCTTCAAAATACTCACTCCATCTCCTCGTCACATCACCACTCCTTGTTATCACCTTCCCATTAGCTCCCTTTACCGATGTTCCCATTTCTTTTAATGTCTTGCGCATTTGATTTATCTTCTTCCAAAACATTTTTTTATTCTCCCTAAATTTCAATGATGATCTCTCACCCCAGCTCTCATTTGCCCTCATTATCACCTCTTGCACCTTTCCCTTGACCTCCTGCCTCATTCTTTTATACATCTCCTAGTCATTTGCACTATTTCCCTGCAAAAATCGTTCGAAAGCCTCTCTCTTCTTTTTCACTAATAAGCTAACTTCTTCATCCCACCAATCACTAACCTTTTTAATCTGCCCACCTATTAAGCTTCTCATGCCACAAACATCCTCCCTAAACACATTCGATTCTTCCCCCACTCCCCTTACTTACTCTGCTCTCACCTTTTTCCATTCTGCACTCAGTCTCCCCTGGTACTTTCTCACACAAGTCTCCTTCCCAAGCTCACCTACTCTCACCACTCTCTTCACCCCAATACTCTCTCTTCATTTCTGAATATCTATACAAATCTTCACCTTCGCTTCCACAAGATAATGATCAGACATACCTCCAGTTGCACCTCTCAGCACATTAGCATCCAAAAGAGTATCTTTCGCGCGCCTACCAATTAACACGTAATCCAATATGGCTCTCTGTCCATCTCTCCTACTTACATACGCATACTTATGTATATCTCTCTTTTTAAACCAGGTATTCAAAATCAACAGTCCATTTTTAGCGCACAAATCTATAAGCTCCTCACCATTTCTATTTACAACAATGTACACCAATTATTCCATGTACACCAATTATTCCCTCAACTACCACATTACTCACCTTTGCATTCAAATCACCCATCACTATAACCCGGTCTCGTGCGTCAAAACTCTAATACACTCACTCAGTTGCTCCCAAAACACTTGCCTCTCAAGCCCAGGTGGATATGCACCAACAATCACAGAACTTTCTCAACCTATTTTCATTTTTATCCAATTCGATCAAGAGTTTACTTTCCTACACTCTATCACATACTTCCACCACTACTATTGAAAAGTATTGCTACTCCTTCCCTTGCTCTTGTCCTCTCACCAACTTTACTCCCGAAACATCCCCAAAACAATGTTCCCCTCTACCCTTGAGCTTCGTTTCATCCCCGAACCAAAACATCGAGGTTCCTTTCCTCAAACATACTACCTATTTCACCTTTTTTGTCTTCTTGGTTACATCCACACACATTTAGACAACCAAATCTGAACCTTCAAGGAGGATGAGCACTCCCCGCGTGACTCACTCTGTTTCCACTGTTATATATATATATATATATATATATATATATATATATATATATATATATATATATATATATATATATATATATATATATATATATATATATATATATATATATATATATATATAAAGTCAGGGATTATTGAGAGGACAAGAGCAAGGGAAGGAGTAGAAATACTCCTGAAACAGGAGTTGTGGGAGTATGTGATAGAGTGTAAGAAAGTAAATTCTCGATTAATATGGGTAAAACTGAAAGTTGATGGAGAGAGGTGGGTGATTATTGGTGCATATGCACCTGGGCATGAGAAGAAAGATCAAGAGAGGCAAGTGTTTCGGGAACAGCTGAATGAGTGTGTTAGTGGTTTTGATGCACGAGACCGGGCTATAGTGATGGGTGATTTGAATGCAAAGGTGAGTAATGTGGCAGTTGAGGGAATAATTGGTATACATGGGGTGTTCAGTGTTGTAAATGGAAATGGTGAAGAGCTTGTAGATTTAGGTGCTGAAAAAGGACTGATGATTGGGAATACCTGGTTTAAAAAGCGAGATATACATAAGTATACTTATGTAAGTAGGAGAGATGGCCAGAGAGCGTTATTGGATTACGTGTTAATTGACAGGCGTGCGAAAGAGAGACTTTTGGATGTTAATGTGCTGAGAGGTGCAACTGGAGGGATGTCTGATCATTATCTTGTGGAGGCTAAGGTGAAGATTTGTATGGGTTTTCAGAAAAGAAGAGTGAATGTTGGGGTGAAGAGGGTGGTGAGAGTAAGTGAGCTTGAGAAGGAGACCTGTGTGAGGAAGTACCAGGAGAGACTGAGTACAAAATGGAAAAAGGTGAGAACAATGGAAGCAAGGGGAGTGGGGGAGGAATGGGATGTATTTAGGGAAGCAGTGATGGATTGCGCAAAAGATGCTTGTGGCATGAGAAGAGTGGGAGGTGGGTTGATTAGAAAGGGTAGTGAGTGGTGGGATGAAGAAGTAAGAGTATTAGTGAAAGAGAAGAGAGAGGCATTTGGACGATTTTTGCAGGGAAAAAATGCAATGGAGTGGGAGATGTATAAAAGAAAGAGGCGGGAGGTCAAGAGAAAGGTGCAAGAGGTGAAAAAAAGGGCAAACGAGAGTTGGGGTGAGAGAGTATCATTAAATTTTAGGGAGAATAAAAAGATGTTCTGGAAGGAGGTAAATAAAGTGCGTAAGACAAGGGAGCAAATGGGAACTTCAGTGAAGGGCGCAAATGGGGAGGTGATAACAAGTAGTGGTGATGTGAAAAGGAGATGGAGTGAGTATTTTGAAGGTTTGTTGAATGTGTTTGATGATAGAGTGGCAGATATAGGGTGTTTTGGTCGAGGTGGTGTGCAAAGTGAGAGGGTTAGGGAAAATGATTTGGTAAACAGAGAAGAGGTAGTGAAAGCTTTGCGGAAGATGAAAGCCGGTAAGGCAGCAGGTTTGGATGGTATTGCAGTGGAATTTATTAAAAAAGGGGGTGACTGTATTGTTGACTGGTTGGTAAGGTTATTTAATGTATGTATAACTCATGGTGAGGTGCCTGAGGATTGGCGGAATGCGTGCATAGTGCCATTATACAAAGGCAAAGGGGATAAGAGTGAGTGTTCAAATTACAGAGGTATAAGTTTGTTGAGTATTCCTGGTAAATTATATGGGAGGGTATTGATTGAGAGGGTGAAGGCATGTACAGAGCATCAGATTGAGGAAGAGCAGTGTGGTTTCAGAAGTGGTAGAGGATGTGTGGATCAGGTGTTTGCTTTGAAGAAAGTATGTGAGAAATACTTAGAAAAGCAAATGGATTTGTATGTAGCATTTATGGATCTGGAGAAGGCATATGATAGAGTTGATAGAGATGCTCTGTGGAAGGTATTAAGAATATATGGTGTGGGAGGAAAGTTGTTAGAAGCAGTGAAAAGTTTTTATCGAAGATGTAAGGCATGTGTACGTGTAGGAAGAGAGGAAGTTGATTGGTTCTCAGTGAATGTAGGTTTGCGGCAGGGGTGTGTGATGTCTCCATGGTTGTTTAATTTGTTTATGGATGAGGTTGTTAGGGAGGTAAATGCAAGAGTTTTGGAAAGAGGGGCAAGTATGAAGTCTGTTGGGGATGAGAGAGCTTGGGAAGTGAGTCAGTTGTTGTTCGCTGATGATACATCGCTGGTGGCTGATTCATGTGAGAAACTGCAGAAGCTGGTGACTGAGTTTGGTAAAGTGTGTGGAAGAAGAAAGTTAAGAGTAAATGTGAATAAGAGCAAGGTTATTAGGTACAGTAGGGTTGAGGGTCAAGTCAATTAGGAGGTGAGTTTGAATGGAGAAAAACTGGAGGAAGTGAAGTGTTTTAGATATCTGGGAGTGGATCTGGCAGCGGATGGAACCATGGAAGCGGAAGTGGATCATAGGGTTGGGGAGGGGGCGAAAATTCTGGGGGCCTTGAAGAATGTGTGGAAGTCGAGAACATTATCTCGGAAAGCAAAAATGGGTATGTTTGAAGGAATAGTGGTTCCAACAATGTTGTATGGTTGCGAGGCGTGGGCTATGGATAGAGTTGTGCGCAGGAGGATGGATGTGCTGGAAATGAGATGTTTGAGGACAATGTGTGGTGTGAGGTGGTTTGATCGAGTGAGTAACGTAAGGGTAAGAGAGATGTGTGGAAATAAAAAGAGCGTGGTTGAGAGAGCAGAAGAGGGTGTTTTGAAGTGGTTTGGGCACATGGAGAGGATGAGTGAGGAAAGATTGACCAAGAGGATATATGTGTCGGAGGGGGGGAGGGAGCAAGGAGAAGAGGGAGACCAAATTGGAGGTGGAAAGATGGAGTGAAAAAGATTTTGTGTGATCGGAGCCTGAACATGCAGGAGGGTGAAAGGAGGGCAAGGAATAGAGTGAATTGGAGCGATGTGGTATACAGGGGTTGACGTGCTGTCAGTGGATTGAATCAAGGCATGTGAAGCGTCTGGGGTAAACCATGGAAAGCTGTGTAGGTATGTGTATTTGCGTGTGTGGACGTGTGTATATGCATGTGTATGGTATGGGGGGGGGGCTGGGCCATTTCTTTCGTCTGTTTCCTTGCGCTACCTCGCAAACGCTGCAGACACCGACAAAGTATAAGAAAAAAAAAAAAAAAAAAAAAAAAAAAAAAACATATATATATATATATATATATATATATATATATATATATATATATATATATATATATATATATATATATATATATATATATATATATATATATATATGTAAATGGGATGTATTTACGGAATCAGTGATGGATTGCGCAAAAGATGTTTGTGGCATGAGAAGAGTGGGAGGTGGGTTGATTAGAAAGGGTAGTGAGTGGTGGGATGAAGAAGTAAGAGTATTAGTGAAAGAGAAGACAGAGGCATTTGGACGATTTTTGCAGGGAAAAAATGAAATTGAGTGGGAGATGTATAAAAGAAAGAGACAGGAGATCAAGAGAAAGGTGAAAGAGGTGAAAAAAAGGGCAAATGAGAGTTGGGGTGAGAGAGTATCATTAAATTTTAGGAAGAATAAAAAGATGTTCTGGAAGGATGTAAATAAAGTGCGTAAGACAAGGGAGCAAATGGGAACTTCAGTGAAGGGCGCAAATGGGGAGGTGATAACAAATAGAGGTGATGTGAGAAGGAGATGGAGTGAGTATTTTGAAGGTTTGTTGAATGTGTTTGATGATAGAGTGGCAGATATAGTGTGTTTTGGTCGAGGTGGTGTGCAAAGTGAGAGGGTTAGGGAAAATGATTTGGTAAACAGAGAAGAGGTAGTAAAAGCTTTGCGGAAGATGAAAGCCGGCAAGGCAGCAGGTTTGGATGGTATTGCAGTGGAATTTATTAAAAAAGGGGGTGACTGTATTGTTGACTGGTTGGTAAGGTTATTTAATGTATGTATGACTCATGGTGAGGTCCCTGAGGATTGGCGGAATGCGTGCATAGTGCCATTGTACAAAGGCAAAGGGGATAATAGTAAGTGCTCAAATTACAGAGGTATAAGTTTGCTGAGTATTCCTGGTAAATTATATGGGAGGATATTGATTGAGAGGGTGAAGGCATGTACAGAGCATCAGATTGGGGAAGAGCAGTGTGGTTTAAGAAGTGGTAGAGGATGTGTGGATCAGGTGTTTGCTTTGAAGAATGTATGTGAGAAATACTTAGAAAAGCAAATGGATTTGTATGTAGCATTTATGGATCTGGAGAAGGCATATGATAGAGTTGATAGAGATGCTCTGTGGAAGGTATTAAGAATATATGGTGTGGGAGGCAAGTTGTTAGAAGCAGTGAAAAGTTTTTATCGAGGATGTAAGGCATGTGTACGTGTAGGAAGAGAGGAAAGTGATTGGTTCTCAGTGAATGTAGGTTTGCGGCAGGGGTGTGTGATGTCTCCATGGTTGTTTAATTTGTTTATGGATGGGGTTGTTAGGGAGGTGAATGCAAGAGTTTTGGAAAGAGGGGCAAGTATGAAGTCTGTTGGGGATGAGAGAGCTTGGGAAGTGAGTCAGTTGTTGTTCGCTGATGATACAGCGCTGGTGGCTGATTCATGTGAGAAACTGCAGAAGCTGGTGACTGAGTTTGGTAAAGTGTGTGAAAGAAGAAAGTTAAGAGTAAATGTGAATAAGAGCAAGGTTATTAGGTACAGTAGGGTTGAGGGTCAAGTCAATTGGGAGGTGAGTTTGAATGGAGAAAAACTGGAGGAAGGGAAGTGTTTTAGATATCTGGGAGTGGATCTGGCAGCGGATGGAACCATGGAAGCGGAAGTGGATCATAGGGTGGGGGAGGGGGCGAAAATTCTGGGAGCCTTGAAGAATGTGTGGAAGTCGAGAACATTATCTCGGAAAGCAAAAATGGGTATGTTTGAAGGAATAGTGGTTCCAACAATGTTGTATGGTTGCGAGGCGTGGGCTATGGATAGAGTTGTGCGCAGGAGGATGGATGTGCTGGAAATGAGATGTTTGAGGACAATGTGTGGTGTGAGGTGGTTTGATCGAGTAAGTAACGTAAGGGTAAGAGAGATGTGTGGAAATAAAAAGAGCGTGGTTGAGAGAGCAGAAGAGGGTGTTTTGAAATGGTTCGGGCACATGGAGAGAATGAGTGAGGAACGATTGACCAAGAGAACATATGTGTCGGAGGTGGAGGGAACGAGGAGAAGAGGGAGACTAAATTGGAGGTGGAAAGTTGGAGTGAAAAAGATTTTGTGTGATCGGGGCGTGAGCATGCAGGAGGGTGAAAGGAGGGCAAGGAATAGAGTGAATTGGAGCGATGTGGTATACCGGGGTTGACGTGCTGTCAGTGGATTGAATCAAGGCATGTGAAGCGTCTGGGGTAAACCATGGAAAGCTGTGTAGGTATGTATATTTGCGTGTGTGGACGTATGTATGTACATGTGTATGGGGGTGGGTTGGGCCATTTCTTTCGTCTGTTTCCTTGCGCTACCTCGCAAACGCGGGAGACAGCGGAAAAAAAAAAGAAATATATATATATATATATATATATACGAATAAAGTGTATATGAACGCGCACCTTCATTAAACATACAAAGCTCCATCAGCCAGGATCGAACCTGGGACCCCTTGTGCAAGAGGCAGTCATTCTAACCGCTAGGCTAAGGGACTGTATAATAGGAAACAACTATTCGAAATACTAAGTACTCGAATACCCTTCGTCTCACTATGGTGAGCAACGGGGTCTATCGGTTGTTTCCGAACAGAACACATAGCCAGCTGAAAGCGTTTTACCGAACCTGACTGTACAACGCGGAGTTATATGAATACGAATAAAGTGTATATGAACGCGCACCTTCATAGAACATACAAAGCTCCATCAACCAGGATCGAACCTGGGACCCCTTGTGCAAGAGGCAGGCATATAACTTCGCGTTGTACAGTCAGGTTCGGTAAAACGCTCTCAGCTGGCTATGTGTTCTGTTCGGAAACAACCGATAGACCCCGTTGCTCACCATAGTGAGACGAAGGGTATTCGAGTACTTAGTATTTCGATTAGCTGTTTCCTATTGTACAGTCCCTTAGCCTAGCAGTTAGCATGCCTGCCTCTTGCACAAGGGGTCCCAGGTTCGATCCTGGCTGATGGAGCTTTGTATGTTCTATGAAGGTGCGCGTTCATATACACTTTATTCGTATTCATATAACTCCGCGTTGTACAGTCAGGTTCGGTAAAACGCTCTCAACTGGCTATGTGTTCTGTTCGGAAAAAACCGATAGACCCCGTTGCTCACCATAGTGAGACGAAGGGTATTCGAGTACTCAGTATTTCGAATAGTTGTTTCCTATTATACAGTCCCTTAGCCTAGCGGTTAGCATGCCTGCCTCTTGCACAAGGGGTCCCAGGTTCGATCCTGGCTGATGGAGCATTGTATGTTATATATATATATATATATGCTTGTGGCATGAGAAGAGTGGGAGGTGGGTTGATTAGAAAGTGTAGTGAGTGGTGGGATGAAGAAGTAAGAGTATTAGTGAAAGAGAAGAGAGAGGCATTTGGACGATTTTTGCAGGGAAAAAATGCAATTGAGTGGGAGATGTATAAAAGAAAGAGACGGGAGGTCAAGAGAAAGGTGCAAGAGGTGAAAAAAAAAGGGCAAATGAGAGTTGGGGTGAGAGAGTATCATTAAATTTTAGGGAGAATAAAAAGATGTTCTGGAAGGAGGTAAATAAAGTGCGTAAGACAAGGGAACAAATGGGAACTTCGGTGAAGGGCGCAAGTGGGGAGGTGATAACAAGTAGTGGTGATGTGAGAAGGAGATGGAGTGAGTATTTTGAAGGTTTGTTGAATGTGTTTGATGATAGAGTGGCAGATATAGGGTGTTTTGGTCGAGGTGGTGTGCAAAGTGAGAGGGTTAGGGAAAATGATTTGGTAAACAGAGAAGAGGTAGTG
>NC_092227.1:23740639-23874761 GCF_036320965.1 Panulirus ornatus
CAATTGAATTGACCCTCAACCCTACTGTACCTCATAACCTTGCTCTTATTCACGTTTACTCTTAACTTTTATTCTTTCACACACTTTACCAAACTCAGTCACCAGCTTCTACAGTTTCTCATTTAATCAGCCAGAGTGGGAGGTGGGTTGATTAGAAAGGGTAGTGATTGGTGGGATGAAGAAGTAAGAGTATTAGTGAAAGAGAAGAGAGAGGCATTTGGACGATTTTTGCAGGGAAAAAATGAAATTGAGTGGGAGACGTATAAAAGAAAGAGACGGGAGGTCAAGAGAAAGGTGCAAGAGGTGAAAAAAAGGGCAAATGAGAGTTGGGGTGAGAGGGTATCATTAAATTTTAGGGAGAATAAAAAGATGTTCTGGAAGGAGGTAAATAAAGTGCGTAAGACAAGGGAGCAAATGGGAACTTCAGCGAAGGGCGCAAATGGGGAGGTGATAACAAGTAGTGGTGATGTGAGAAGGAGATGGACTGAGTATTTTGAAGGTTTTTTGAACATGTTTGATGATAGAGTGGCAGATATAGGGTGTTTTGGTCGAGGTGCTGTGCAAGGTGCGAGGGTTAGGGAAAATGATTTGGTAAACAGAGAAGAGGTAGTAAAAGCTTTGCGGAAAATGAAAGCCGGCAAGGCAGCAGGTTTGGATGGTTTTGCAGTGGAATTTATTAAAAAAGGAGGTGACTGTATTGTTGGCTGGTTGGTAAGGTTATTTAATGTATGTATGACTCATGGTGAGGTGCCTGAGGATTGGCGGAATGCGTGCATAGTGCCATTGTACAAAGGCAAAGGGGATAAGAGTGAGTGCTCAAATTACAGAGGTATAAGTCTGTTGAGTATTCCTGGCAAATTACATGGAAGGGTATTGATTGAGAGGGTGAAGGCATGTACAGAGTACCAGATTGGGGAAGAGCAGTGTGGTTTCAGAAGTGGTAGAGGATGTGTGGATCAGGTGTTTGCTTTGAAGAATGTATGTGAGAAATACTTAGAAAAGCAAATGGATTTGTATGTAGCATTTATGGATCTGGAGAAGGCATATGATAGAGTTGATAGAGATGCTCTGTAGAAGGTATTAAGAATATATGGTGTGGGAGGCAAGTTGTTAGAAGCAGTGAAAAGTTTTTATCGAGGATGTAAGGCATGTGTACGTGTAGGAAGAGAGGAAAGTGATTGGTTCTCAGTGAATGTAGGTTTGCGGCAGGGGTGTGTGATGTCTCCATGGTTGTTTAATTTGTTTATGGATGGGGTTGTTACGGAGGTGAATGCAAGAGTTTTGGAAAGAGGGGCAAGTATGAAGTCTGTTGGGGATGAGAGAGCTTGGGAAGTGAGTCAGTTGTTGTTCGCTGATGATACAGCGCTGGTGGCTGATTCATGTGAGAAACTGCAGAAGCTGGTGACTGAGTTTGGTAAAGTGTGTGAAAGAAGAAAGTTAAGAGTAAATGTGAATAAGAGCAAGGTTATTAGGTACAGTAGGGTTGAGGGTCAAGTCAATTGGGAGGTGAGTTTGAATGGAGAAAAACTGGAGGAAGTGAAGTGTTTTAGATATCTGGGAGTGGATCTGGCAGCGGATGGAACCATGGAAGCGGAAGTGGATCATAGGGTGGGGGAGGGGGCGAAAATTCTGGGAGCCTTGAAGAATGTGTGGAAGTCGAGAACATTATCTCGGAAAGCAAAAATGGGTATGTTTGAAGGAATAGTGGTTCCAACAATGTTGTATGGTTGCGAGGCGTGGACTATGGATAGAGTTGTGCGCAGGAGGATGGATGTGCTGGAAATGAGATGTTTGAGGACAATGTGTGGTGTGAGGTGGTTTGATCGAGTAAGTAACGTAAGGGTAAGAGAGATGTGTGGAAATAAAAAGAGCGTGGTTGAGAGAGCAGAAGAGGGTGTTTTGAAATGGTTTGGTCACATGGAGAGAATGAGTGAGGAAAGATTGACCAAGAGGATATATGTGTCGGAGGTGGAGGGAACGAGGAGAAGATGGAGACCAAATTGGAGGTGGAAAGATGGAGTGAAAAAGATTTTGTGTGATCGGGGCCTGAACATGCAGGAGGGTGAAAGGAGGGCAAGGAATAGAGTGAATTGGAGCGATGTGGTATACCGGGGTTGACGTGCTGTCAGTGGATTGAATCAAGGCATGTGAAGCGTCTGGGGTAAACCATGGAAAGCTGTGTAGGAATGTATATTTGCGTGTGTGGACGTATGTATATACATGTGTATGGGGGTGGGTTGGGCCCTTTCTTTCGTCTGTTTCCTTGCGCTACCTCGCAAACGCGGGATACAGCGACAAAGAAAAAAAAAAAAAAAAAATATATATATATATATATATATATATATATATATATATATATATATATATATATATATATATATATATATATATATATATATATATATATATATATATATATATATATATATATATATATATATATATATATATATATATATATATATATATATATATATATATATATATATATATATATATATATATATATATATATATATATATATATATATATATATATATATATATATATATATATATATATATATATATATATATTATATATATATATATATATATATATATATATATATATATATATATATATATATATATATATATATATATATATATATATATATATATATATATATATATATATATTGAAGGTTTGTAGAATGTGTTTGACGATAGAGTGGCAGATATAGGGTGTTTTGGTCGAGGTGGTGTGCAAAGTGAGAGGGCTAGGGAAAATGATTTGGTAAACAGATAGGAGGTAGTAAAGGCTTTGCGGAAGCTGAAAGCCGGCAAGGCAGCAGGTTTGGATGGTATTGCAGGGGAATTAATTAAAAAAGGGGTGACTATATTATTGACTGGTTGGTAAGGTTATTTAATGTATGTATGACTCATGGTGAGGGGCCTGAAGATTGGCGGAATGCGTGCATAGTGCCTTTGTACAAAGGCAAAGGGGATAAGAGTGAGTGCTCAAATTAGAGAGGCATAAGCTTGTTGAGTATTCCTGGTAGATTATTTGGGAGGGTATTGATTGAGAGGGTGAAGGCATGTACAGAGCATCAGATTGGGGATGAGCAGTGTGGTTTCAGAAGTGGTAGAGTATGTGTGGATCAGGTGATTGCTTTGAAGAATGTATGTGAGAACTACTTAGAAAAGTAAATGGATTTGTATGTAGCATTTATGGATCTGGAGAAGGCATATGATAGAGTTGATAGAGATGCTCTGTGGAAGGTATTAAGAATATATGGTGTGGGAGGCAAGTTGTTAGAAGCAGAGAAAAGTTTTTATCGAAGATGTAAGGCATGTGTACGTGTAGGAAGACAGGAAAGTGATTAGTTGACAGTGAATGTAGGTTTGCGGCAGGGTTCTGTGAATTCTCCGTGGATGTTTAATTTGTTTATGGATGGGGTTGCAAGAGTTTTGGAAAGTGGGGCAAGTATGCAGTCTGTTGTGGATGAGAGAGCTTGGGAAGTGTGTCAGTTTTTGTTCGCTGATGATACAGCGCTAGTGGCTGATTCATGTAAGAAACTGCAGAAGCTGGTGACTGAGTTTGGTAAAGTGTGTAAAAGAAGAGAGTTCAGAGTAAATGTGAATAAGAGCAAGGTAATTAGGTACAGTAGGGTTGAGGGTCAAGTCAACTGGGAGGTAAGTTTGAATGGAGAAAAACTGGAGGAGGTAAAGTGTTTTAGATATTTGGGAGTGGATCTGGCAGCGGATAGAACCATGGAAGCGGAAGTGAATCATAGGGTGGGGGAGGGGGTGAAAATTCTTGGAGCCTTGAAGAATGTTTGGAAGTCGAAAACATTATCTCGGAAAGCAAAAATGGGTATGTTTGAAGTAATAGTGGTTCCAACAATGTTGTATGTTTGCGAGGCGGGGTCTATGGATAGACTTGTGCGCAGGAGGGTGGATGTGCTGGAAATGATATGTTTGAGGACAATATGTGGTGTGAGGTGGTTTCATCGAGTAAGTAATGTAAGGGTAAGAGAGATGTATGGAAACATAATACTGAGTATTATACAGTCCCATAGCCTAGCGGGTAGCATGCCTGCCACTTGCACAGGGGTCCCAGGTTGCTTTCCGAGATAATGTTCTCGACTTCCACACATTCTTCAATGCTCCAAGGATTTTCGCCCCCTCCCCCTCCCTATGATTCACTTCCGCTTCCATGGTTCCATCCGCTGCCAGATCCACTCCCAGATATCTAAAACACTTTACTTCCTCCAGTTTTTCTCCATTCAAACTTACCTCCCAATTGACTTGACCCTCAACCCTACTGTACCTAATAACCTTGCTCTTATTCACATTTACTCTTAACTTTCTTCTTTCACACACTTTACCAAAGTCAGACACCAGCTTCTGCAGTTTCTCACATGAATCAGCCACCAGCGTTGTATCATCAGCGAACAACAGCTGATTCACTTCCCAAGCTCTCTCATCCACAACAGACTTCATTCTTGCCCCTCTTTCCAAAACTCTTGCATTCACCTCCCTAACAACCCCATCCATAAACAAATTAAACAACCATGGAGACATCACACACCCCTGCCGCAGACCTACATTCACTGAGAACCAATCACTTTCCTCTCTTCTTACACGTACACATGCCTTACATCCTCGATAAAAACTTTTCACTGCTTCTAACAACTTGCCTCCCACACCATATATTCTTAATACCTTCCACAGAGCATCTCTATCAACTGTATCATATGCCTTCTCCAGATCCACAAATGCTACATACAAATCCATTTGTATATATATATATATTATATATATATATATATATATATATATATATATATATATATATATATATATATATATATATATATATATATATATATATATATATATATATATATATATATATATATACATATATACATATATACGCCTTTTTTCCTTACATGTTTGCAGGAGTTTACCTGAGAAGACAGACAACAGGAGGCCTGATTGGTCCTCGACTGGGTTGTTTGGAAAAAGATAGTTTAAACTAGCCAGAAACGTAATCCGCTCAGCAGTTTTTTAAAGTTATCACCAACTCACTGCTGCTGCATATTAGCATTGTATTGTCCCCGTTACCACTTTCGCTTGCATTTTATTTTTGGCTTTTTTTATAGGGTATACCTGAATTCATATATTGTCTAAACGACTTTTGAATGCATTTATATTCTAAGCATCCACTACGTCTGACGGTAACTTATTCCATTGCGCAATACACTATAGGAAAAGAAGCTTTTTCCCTTGTCTGCACTACATCTTTTAAAAAGCTTTGATTTTAATCCATTTGTTCTAGTAACCATATTTCCTTGTGTTTCGAAATATGCTTGTGGTTTACTTTATCGAACTTGTTCAGAATTTTGAACACTTGGATTAACTCGCTGCGAAGTCTCCGTTTGTTAAAGAAGAGATCGAATCGTTTTAGCCTCTCTCCGTATGCCAGATTTCTAAGGGCTGCGGTCAATTTTGTCGCGCGTCTTTGTACTTGCTCTGATATCTCCTCGTCTCTTTTTTTTAGGGAGAGAGAGAGAGAGTATGTTTGAAGGAATAGTGGTTCCAACAATGTTGTATGGTTGCGAGGCGTGGGCTATGGATAGAGTTGTGCGCAGGAGGATGGATGTGCTGGAAATGAGATGTTTGAGGACAATGTGTGGAGAGAGAGAGAGAGAGAGAGAGAGAGAGAGAGAGAGAGAGAGAGAGAGAGAGAGAGAGAGAGAGTTAAAGGCAACAGGAAGGACGGGTCTTCCCTGGAGCATGGTGCTAGACTGCCGGCAGGGTGACGCGCACTCTATCAACCTGACAACTCCAAATTAACTCTGGGATGGTCAGCTCTCGGTTACCAGGTAGAAGGTCGGGATTACACTGTTTCTGCACTTATGGGAAGGAAAATTGTCTAAACCTTATGTAGATTGTGTGGTACATACGTGAGTGTGTGTGTGTGTGTGTGTGTGTGTGTAATTGCCTATTGTACTGTACACGGAGGGAAGTTTAGACTTGCGGTGCCCTGTCTTTTGAACCTTCTGTACTATCACAGTACTATTAAGCTTTTCTATACTCTTGCATTCGCTATTTCCTCATTCGCTCTCTTCCATTATTAATCCATCGCTCTTTCAGTAATGAAAATACTTCCTTACACCTTCTTAACAGGTGTCTCCTTCATTTTAGTCATCATTTCTCGTTGTTGTATTTCGAAGTCTTTCGAAAAAGTGTTGCCTGTCAACTCATCAGTCTGGTTTAAAACTTAATGGCCATAATCAGATTATTCCTCATTCTTTTCTCTTCCATTATGGGGAAAGTTAAGGCTTCTGGTCTTTCCCTGTAACTCAGTTTTCTTAATTCTGCTGCTATTTTTGTTGTCCGCTTCTGGGCTCGATCAGTTCTTTGTGCTTCTTTAGGTACAGCGACCAAACTTGATAAGCAAATTTTGATTCTAGTTTTATGTAGAACATAAACACATTTGCTGAATATTTTCGTAAATCCAGTTCTAATATTTGCTAACAGACAATTATCCACCTAAAATATTAGGGTCGATGTCACTTCCAAGGTCTCTTTCACACACAGATTCCTGCAACTTATATCATAGTAAACAATATTCATATTGAGGCATCCTTTTTGCTGTGACCAATTCTCATTACTTGACATTTACTCGGGTTAAATATCATCATTATGAATGAGGTCAACCTGAAGTCCGTCTAGGTCCCACTGTAAGTTTATGCAACATATGTCGCTCAAAATTTAAGATTTAATATGAGTAGTTTTAGAATTTAGTTAGGAGCATGTACATCTAAATATCGTACACATCAAGATGGCGTGTTCAGTGTTGTCATTCATAAGTAAGGCTTAACCACTGCTCCCAGGTGAGAGTTGGTCAGAACTTGTCTTTCTTGTCTTTATATCCTAGCACCCATGTTTAACGCTGTTAACAGCTACCGGGGATTGAGAAATGCTGTCGATGATATGAATTATCTATACGAAGCGTAAAAAAGAAATGCCAACTGAACCAAGATTTACTGGAAATAAGACGTGAAGTTTTGCAAGGTTCGTATCTACACCTTGATGTATGATGAAGGCTATGACATTATCAAACGTGTTGTTGACCATCAGCATACTTCTTGTGCTGGCAAAACCAAAGATTATGAACCTTAACTACCTTGAAACTTGCAGGAATCTTCTTGGTCACATATTACTGCTGCTGCTGCTGACAGTAAAGTGTAAATGACGGTAAAATGGCAGAATTACCACCTGCTTCACGTTTAAATCGAAATGCAAAGAATTGACGGCAAGCAGAAGTTAGTGTCCCACCAGTTCCTCAAAGTATATCTGGTTATGAAATTCCTGGTGGATACAGATTCTTAGACATTGATGAACTTGCAATTTTGATAGCAGTGAGGATGACGTAGATAAAGTACTTGTGTTTTTCACTGAAAAGGGTCTAGTTGACTTAGTGTTTGTCAAACACTGAACAGGTGACGAGTCTTTTAATTGCTGCCCAAACATTTCTTATCACTTGTACACTCTTCATAGTCAGGTAAGCTCGTTCACTACTTCAAGATTAGCAGCACTTCTGGTCAACAAAACACAGGCGACGTCCAAGATTGAACCCTGAATGTTTCGTAATGAGTTTTGAAGGTCTCTTATCAATAACATTTCATCAATCATTCCATGTGTTTCAGTTTCATCTTGCCTCTTTCACCTTCTTCAGAATATTGATTGACAAGTAATCGAAACTGGTTTCATAGAAATATATGAAGATAATAATTTCAATTGAAGGTAAGAAGTTTCTCAGCTGATTTAATTGATGATTTCCGAAAGATTGTTTATGATAATGATGATTACCTCCCTCAAGAATTTGTGTCTGATTCGTTAATGACATATGTTGGATGTGAAAGAGGAAGCTACTAATCGAAGACGCAGAATTCCTCCAAAATTTTTTGTTGTCACTTGGAATGTCCATAAGAGAACAGGACAAGATATGCCACGTAGAAACAACAATTTAGAAAGATACCATAACGAGCATCAAGACGTGTATGCATCCCGGTAATTGAAAGTTAATTACAATTTTGAAAGAAGAATGTTTAACGCAACCGTAGAAAGTTCACTTTGGATGAAAACGACGAAAAGAAGTATGAAGATGTAACAAACGGTTGCAAATTATCCCCTTTAGATACAGTCCAGATAAAACTTTGTGCGAGCAATTTCTCACTTTTGAAATCTTTTTTATAGTTTTCACTTTCTTTGTTCATAGTTTTGTTTAGATAAGTGACTCTTACCTTTTATCACTTGAAGAAAATTGTGAGAAATGTTATTTAATGGTCATGATTATTTTCTTAAGGGAAGAAGAAAGACAGACATGTTCATATACATCAGTGCTTCAAATGGTAAACTTTACTAGTGAACTTGAAAATTTAAAATGATACTTGAGAATTGTTTCTTCAGCGTAATATTTACTCTGTGTTGTATTCTGTATCTGACATGTATCTATGTGCTCTAGTAGGTGTTGTATTCTATATCTTAAGTGTATCTATGTGCTCAAGTAGTTGTTATATTCCATATCTGACGTGTATCTATGTGCTTTAGCAGGTATTGTATCATATATCTGACGTGTATCTGTATGCTCTGGTAGATGCTGTATTCTATATCTGACGTGTATTTACGAGAATTGGTTGGTGCTGTATTCTATATCTGACGTGTATCTATGTGCTCTAGCAGGTGTTGTATTCTATATCTGACGCATAATTATGTATTTTAGTAAGCGTTGTATTCTATATCTGATGTATATCTATGTCCTCTAATAGGCACTTATGATTTTTAATGGGCGCCAATTTAATGTTTATTCTTTCATTACATAGAAAATAAAATGTGAGGGGTGGAAATAACTTGTGTTATGCAAGATGAATGGAAATAAGTGGAGATATGCATGGGAAATGGAAATGCCAGGAGTTATGCATGAGGAGTGGAAATAAGTGGAGTTATTCATGGGATTAGGAAATGCCAGGAAGTGTGCATAAGTGAAAATACCAGGAGTTATGCATGATCAATGGAAGTATCAGGAGCTATGCATGGGCAGTTGAAATACCTGAGCTTTATATTACTGGAGCCAGATACAGGGGAATGAAATCAGAAACTATCAGTTCACCTACAACTGGCTGGCTTTAGTGCTGCCTGTATATTTACAACAGAATATCGCAAAACTCTGCTTTTTCACGGTTACCTCATCCTTCCCTCAGTAGTTCAAGCTACAGATACCCATATTCCTACTCCTTCACAGAAAATTTTTCAGAATCTTCCCCCACAGTGCCCTAATTCCTGACTACTGACTTCCATTTCTAAGCTTGAAATTGCTGAGTTCTGTGTAATTTCCATAAGTTTATCATCCCTTTGAAATCTGGTCAATTCTCTGTTCCTTTTTGCACCCTCCTTTTCATTCATCAGCCAGTCTTTTACTATAAAGGTCACTTCTTACATCCTTTGTAATAATTCTTTCTTTAACTTCATGTTATGCTGTCGTGTCGCCCCATCCTGCATCTTTTGAAAAACTCGTCACAATCTACACCATCAAGCTGGTTTGTGTGTGTGTACGTGATCAAAGTATGTGTATTTCGGGGAATGTCTTACATTCGTGTAGTTCCGTCTCTTAACCTTGTATATATGTTCCATGTCTATATTTCTATAAACACACACACACACACACACACACACACACACACACACACACACACACACGCACACACACAACTTGGTCTTAAGCTCGTTTATGATTACTTAGTTAGTTCTATTGTGATATCCCAGTTATGTAATATCTGTAGTAAAACTACGTATTTTCGGTCGCGAGGCCATTCAAATTCAATAGAATATCATTTACCTATTTTCATTTATTTTCTACTCACACACACACACACACACACACATACACACACACACACACACACACACACACACACACACACACACACACACACACACACACATGCTTTACTCGCTACCTATGGTCACAGGGTCAGGGCTGTGGTCGAAACACCACCACGACATTGACAAGCACTCATCTCTGTAGTCTGAAGAAGGTTAAAAGTTATCCCAACACCAATGTTTGTGAGAAGTTAGAACTACTAGACACATATCACACCAGAGGTAAGCACAGGCACAATCATGATAAAATACTGACACCTCAACAACCAAGAGAAGACGACACAGACCAGCAGCTGAAACATTGCTATCGAATGTCACCTGCCTGCCCAACAATCTGGAGGAACTAGCCCTCACCAGCAGGTCACTGCACAGCCAGGTCATAGCAATAACAGAAGCCAAGTAGATGACTCCTAAGTTTAAACCCTGATTGACGGCATTCTCCTCTGCCGCCTTCGTATATCAAAGCATGGAGCAGGTGTGGCACTCTTTTGTCACAAATACTAACGTCCAGGCCAACGGCACACCAAACTGGCACCATCATTAACGGACACACACACACACACACACACACACACACACACACACACATAACACACACACACACACACACACACACACACACACACACACACACACACACACACCAAAACAAGAAGGTACTTGTATAATACCTGACCTACACAACTTATGCGCAGAACGAGGTACCCTTGTTCTAAGCATTTGATATGTGAGGATTTCAGCGAGACTGTCATTCTCCAAGGAAAGCAACATCTATCTCAAATTGTTCACCTTCCCACGCAAGGTCAAAACACTCTTGGCCTGATTCTTACTGATGTGGCTGATCACTACCTACCACTTGAGCCTTTCCCCTCTAGCGGACGCAGTGCTCACTTACCACGTGTTGAGGCTTCTTCATCCCATCATCTTCCAGCACAAGCAGGCAGACAACAAACTTGTCGGCCACATACTGACGCAGCGAAGAGAAATTTCGGTTTTTGGGTAACACGTCATCACTGGATTGAGGTGACCGATGATGTTAAAATCATGTGGGAGAAGTATCATGAAACTTCTTTCCCAAAAGACTGTAACACAGCACCCGGCCTAGGCTTCATTGACCACCAACCACATTAAGTAGCTTATGCATCAGCGAAATCGAGTGTTCAGATGTCACAACAACGACCTCTGCAAGCAACTTTGCAACATAGTTCAACATTAGGTAGGAGCCGCAAAGGCCTAATACCCAAATAAGTTGTAGCTTTTAAAGTAGGCCAATATCGGTCAGTGGTACGAGAGAATAAAAGGATTAACTGTCTGCGACAATGGAAGGCTCTCCCTCTTCCCTTGTGTAGACCAACTTAGGAATGATGAGTCTGAACACCAAACTAATAACCACTTGCCAATATCTGCCAACGATGATCGCACTTCGACATCAGCTCTCTTTCAGTATACCTATCAACCACATCTCTCCCGAACATAGTAGAGGAATATCAAGTAGCTAAGCTTCTTCAGCGCTTTAAAACCGAACATTCAACCATGCCCATAGATGTCTCATGAAAACTAAACAAGGAATTTTTCCATGAATTGAGTACACCACTTACCGCCATAATCAATGCTTCACTCTAATATCTAAATGCCCCACAGCTTGGAGGACAGAACCCCCCCATCCCAGAGTCTCTTACCAGCCTACGACCCGTTGCAATCACTCAAATCACCACCCTAATCTGTAAATGTTTTGTGTTTAACTGGGCTTATGCTGACTGACTTGCTGTTTCAGTAGACCCTCAGCAGTTTGGAAGCATAAAGTATTCCACCACTCACTGCCTTGACAGCCTTCTAAACTTCATTTACCTCAACTTATAGAAAACAAGACCTCGGTGGCACTCACTTAATGGATTTCACTAAGGCTTTCGACTTATCAAACCATGATATTATCATAAAGAGAGCCCTTGACCTGGGATAACAAGGGTCTCTCGTCTCGTGGCTAGCGGACTTCCTTACCGAGCGATACCAGACCGTTTGCCTCAGGGAAGCCACACCGGAATCGCTACCCCTAACATGCGGTGTACCACAGGGCACCAAGATGGGGCCGCTCTGCTTCCACATCCTTAACACTGACGCCTTGAAGGATATAAACTACCGTTGAAAGTACGTAGACGAATCTATCTTTAGCATCACTATCACCAACAATCTCCTAGCTTCAGTGCCCTTCAGCACATTATCAACAACCGTCAGGAGGGGACTACAGCCATTGAAGTTACCATCAACCACACCTAAACCGTGTTGATGCACATCTATATGCAATCAAACTATGCCCCGACATCCTCCAGGTAGTCAAAGACCGTACAGTTCTTGGTGTCAATAAAGACTGCAGTTTAAACTCGAGTCATATAGACACTAACATCAAACCTACCTCATACCACTTCTACCTTCTTCGTCGATTAAGATCACTTGGTGTCTCACCAATTGAGATCAGGAATGTCTATACCATCTACATTCTACTTAAGCTCACGCCCGCTTTGACAGTCTGTTCCTCTTCACTATCTAGCTGCAGAGGGACCAGCTAGACAGCGTGTAGAGAAGGGCATGCAGAATGATCCTGGGCCCTTGCTTACTCCTACAGACTCTCATCTCGCTGAATCTGTCCACTCTCTCCGACCAACGCTGTAAGCCCACACAATAGTTTGGCAATAAGCTGCTGAAACACCCTCTTCACGGATGCTTCCTCCCCTCGACACCCCTACACCAAGGACCGCTGTTCGTCACCACAATCGACTTATTCTAGTCACAGCTCGCATAGATAATACAAGAACAGTCCTACATATACCACTGTGAGCTTCACTTATAGTCTGTGAAGAAGTGCATAACTAGGCTACGTGTCATGTCAATTACTGTGTTACTGTAACCAATCATCACCTAATATTCAATCAAGTTCATAATGAATATACAATATCATTTACTCTGTAAACATCCTGTATATCTGCCAATTGTACCTTACACGTATGCTTATCCAAAGCTTGGAAATATCCAGCTTAACCTAATCTTCAGCTCTTGCATCATTAGTTAACAGCTTATTATCATTATTTCCCGATCCATAAAACCTTTAGTACCTTAACTGTGTATTTTCAGCCGATTTGCTGCCTGATTCCAATAAAATGTTATCTATCTACTACTACTACTACTACACACACACACACACACACACACACACACACACACACACACACACACAAACGCGCGCGCGCGCGCGCACGAACGCACACACAAACCCACCAGCCCAGATTCTTTAACAGCTTACTTCCTGTTGCCATCACTTCAGTCTCTAGTCTACTTCGTGAAAGGTTTGGGTTTGACTGGGCCTATGTCGACACTGGTGATTCAGTAGACCGTCAGCAATTTGGAAACATGAAGTCATCCTCCACCACTCACTGCCTTGTCGGTCTCTTACACTTTATTCAGAGCAACTTGGAGAAGCACAAGACCTCAGTGGTACTCATCTTCGTAAACTTTACTAAGGCTTTCGATTTGGTCATCTCTAACATCCTCATAAAGAAAGCCGTCGACCTGAGACTATACTGGAGTGTCTCTTCTAGTGGCTGGCAGACTTCCTGACCGGGTTGATTCAAGCCGTCCGCGTTGAAGGCCATTTCGACCTCACTATCCCTAACCTGTGGTTTCCAACAGGGCTTCTCGATCCTTATCAAAGACTCCTTGAAAGACACAAACCATCGCTGAAAGTATACAGACGATCCATCTTTGGTAGCGCTATCAGCAATAGACTTCATTGTCCTTCTGCACATCATCAACAACCTTCAAGAGTGGACTGCAGCTAATGACGTCCCCATCAACCGCACCAAGACTGTGATGATGCGCATCAACAAGCATGCAAAAATAATCACACAAGGTCCTGACGTACTCCGGGTAGCAAAGACTTCAGATTTCTTGGTTTTGCTACAGATGATGGTTTACATTGGAAGAATCGTGTCAGCACTATCATCAAACTTTCTTTATAACGTCTGTGCCTTCTTCGCAGAATGAGCCTACCAGGCATTCCGATATTTGAGTTCAGGAATGTGTATGTCCTCTTCCTCCTACCTAAGTTCACATATACTTCCACAGCCTGGGGCCTCTTACTGAAAGCCAAATGCAGAATCATCTTTTGTCCATCTTACACCACCTACCAAGAGGCATCTTGCTGACCCTGTCCAAAAACCTCTCCGACCAACGCTGGCAGCTCACACAACAGTTTGACAGTAAACTGCAAGGACATCTCCTTCACTGCCCCCCCCCCCCCCCCCCCCTCCTCCTCCTCCTCCTCCTCCTCCTCCCAAACGTCCTACCTCAGTGGATCAACGTTCATCACAATCGATGAGTACCAAACAAAGCTCGTACAGACAGGTGTGAGAACTGTTCTGTACCCACCATTGTAAACGTCATAAACAATACATGAACAAGTGCATGACTTAACAAGTAAACAGTTCAGTTTTCTTTTAGTTAATCTATGTGAAATGTCAACTATTTTGATAGTATAAACCATTCATTAAGTGCATAATGTATAAACCATAGTGTTTACTCTATAAACCTTCCTGTAAATCTACCATTCTGACCATGTAATTGTATATCATTTACATGCTTATCCAAAGTGCGGAACTATCTGGTCCTGCCTTGATCTCAAGATCTTTTACAAGCAATTTAGTCACGATAATGACCTACCAGTTCTGTAATATCTGTAGTACTTCAACTGTGTAAGTTCAGCCGAACTGCTGCCCAAATTCAATAAGCCGTCCCTTATCTAATCTTCTTGATTTCAACGTACACACAGGCACACACACAGAGCTCAAGAATGCATATACCACCTTCATTCTACATAAACTCCCCAGCCTGGATCTCCTCCCTGACAAATACACAGAGGGGACCAGCTGGAAAAGTGTAGAAAAGAGCATGCAGAAGTATCTTGGGCCCCTCTAACACCGCCTGCCATGAGACCATAATCTTGCTGAACCTGTCCACCCTCTCTAACCAACACCAGCATCTCACACAGCCGGCAGTATGGCAATAAACTGCTGACACATCCCCATCATTGAAACCCATTCTCGTCGACGCTTTACCCCACCGACCACAGTTCGTCACCACAATCGACTAGTACCAGAGTTCGTGCAGACAAATACAAGAGCAGTCCTACACTTAACATTAAGAACGTTATAGACAACCCAAAAACAAGTGCATAGCTACGCAAGTATAGAGCTCAGTTTTCTCTCTGGCTATGTGGTATATTAAAAAGCGCATTACTGTCACTATTCATCGCTTAATGTTGAAGTGATTATGATCAACAACAAGTGCATAATGTATAAACAATGGTATTTTCTCTGTAAAACTTCCTGTATATCTACCAGTCGGACGTTGTAGATGTACCTCACTCGTGCCTAGCTCTATCCTGATCCTACGCTCTTTCATGATTAGCTAACTAGTTACTATTTTGACCTCCCATTTATGTAATATCTGTAATACATCAATCATGTATCTTCAACCAAAGTGCTGCTTAAATTCAATAAACCATTCATTATCATTATCATTATCATTATCATCATCATTATTATTACTGATACTATCATCACTATCATTATCATTATCATTATCATAATCGTTATCATTATTATCATTATCATCATGACCACCGGCCTAACCTAGGTATCCATTCGACGACCAACCCCTCGGGGAAGATGAGCGCTTAGATTGGATGTGGGCCGACTGCTGCCCAGAGGATTCGAACCTATGCTGGCCCGATTCTGGGTGGGCCAGTGCTAACTCATAGTCAGTAGCGCTTACAACGTCACCAAATGTAGTGTGTGTGTGTGTGTGTGTGTGTGTGTGTGTGTGTGTGTGTGTGTGTGTGTGTGTAAGTGAGTGTGTGTGTGTGTGTGTGTGTGTGTAAGTGAGTGTGTGTGTGTGTGTGTGTGTGTGTGTGTGTGTGTGTGTGTGTGTGTGTGTGTGTGTGTGTGTGTGTGTGTGTGATTACCTATTTGCACTCTGCGTGGAAGTAGTTTTACACTCATGGGGCATCATTATCTTTTGAATATTCTCTACTGCCATGCAACTTCTTAGATTGATGTATGATGTTTACATTACTAATGTCCTTACTCATTATATTCCATTCATCCACTTCTCTTATACTTTAAAGGACTTCTATACATATTTTCTAACAAGTCTCTTACATAGTTTCACGTCATGTCATCTGGTTGCTCTATTCCTGTATATCTTGAAAAAACTGTTCCCTTTCAACGTTGTCGATTTGTTTTAGAAACTTTGCAATTGTGATAAGATCATCGCTCACTATTCCTTTTTTATCAAGGTGGGCAAATCTAAAGCCTCTAGCTTTTTCCTGTCACTCAGATTTCTTAATCTTAGTACCTTTTTGTTGCCCTCCTCTGGGAGTTCTCTATCAGCTATTTGTGCTTCTTTAGGAGAGGTAACCAAACTTGAGAATCATACCTAGTATTGGCCTTCTGTAGGATGTGAACAGTTTGCTAGATATTTCCTTATCCATATACCTATGAGCTAGTACGATATTTGCTCGCAGACAGTTTGTGTTCTTTATTATTCTACATATCTAGGAATTGCGTCAGGTTGGGAAAGATGTGGACTCCTACGTGCTTCTCACATACAGGATTTTGAAGCCTATTTCCTGCTAGATAATTATCATAATGAGGCCTTCTCTCACTTTCTGTAATCCTCATCATTTCAACTTTGCCTGTGTTGAGTATTATCAACCATCTATCAGGTCAACTTTTGAGTCTGTTTAGGTCCCCTTGTAAGCTGATGCAATCCTCCTTAATTTTCACTTCCCTCATGACTTTTACATCATCTGCAAACACATTCAGGTAAGAGCTTACACCTTAAGGAAAGACATTTATATAAATCAGGTATATCAGTGGTCCCAGAATATAATCCTGTTGCATTCAGGTGGTCACCTCATCTCATTTAGAGAAAGCTCTATTGGCAAACGCTTTCTGTTCCTTTCTAGTGAGGTAACCTTCTGTGCCTGATGATCCAGCTTCTTAATCAACCTCCAAGGCTTTATGGCAGTCCGGATATAAGCAGTCCACCAAGCCCTCCCTTTTGTCTATAATTCTTCTTACAGAAGTCGTAGAGGTTTGTTGCAAATGACCACACTGCCAGAAAAGAATGTTGCTTCTTCCGTCGATAATACCTCCTCTTTCGTAAGCCGCATTAACTTTCTTTTTTAGTACCTTACAGACCACATTTGTCACTGACATTAGTTGAGGTTCAGGGCCTCATCGCAGTCTCGATTCCTATAGATTCTTGTAACGTTCGCCCTTATCTTCACACCTATTCAACATATAAAGTGAAATTCCATCAGGACCATGAGCCTTGTATGGGTCAAGACCTTTTCTGGATACCTCAGTCTTTCCTAAAACCTCCTCCCCATTCCATCTCTCTGGTGCTAAATAAAATGGCAGGCCCAGATGAGTTTCGTTAGACACTGAAGAAGAAAAGTGCGATAGCTAAACTATTGAGTGCTCTTTCCAAAAAGTCATTTGCTAGAGGGAATGTTCGAAAGGAATGGAAATATGCCAATGTAACAACGATGTTCAAAAGGAGTAATAAGTCACTGCCCGGGAACCATTGTCCAGTTAGCTTAACGTTTGTAGTTGTAAACTAATTGGAAACCGTTATTCGGGATATGATTATAAATGATTTGGAGGACCACCACTTATACAGCTCTCAGCGTGTTTTTATGAAATGATCTACTTATATGGCAAAGTAAAGCATATGATGTAATATATCTATATTCTAAACGAATTGTTAAAGTTCCACGTCAAAGGTTCCGAAGGAAAGTTAAGTCACATGGGATTGTAGTTCGATGATCAAGATACTAGCATTGCGGCCGTAGACAAAGCGCAATAATTAATTGTCAAGTCTCTGAATGGTTAGGCGGAACAAGTGGTGTGCCGCAGGAATCAGCCTTTGGACCTGCTCTCTTTTTCGTATAAATCAACGATATTCTTAATGGTCTTTACGGTAACTTTTCTAAATTCGGGACGATACTAAGTTGGGAAATAAATCTATAAGAGAATATAAACGTCTGCATCTTCAAACTGACTCAATAAAACTGATGAACTGGTCTAGCAGGTGACAAATGAATTCCGTTACTGATACATGCAAAGTTTTACTTATTGGATGTAAAAATAGAAAGGCACACAACAATATGAATTCTGTTAAGCTGCAAAAGTTCAATGAGGAAAAGGACTTTGGTGTAGTAATCTTTATATCACCTTCATATGTAAATCACCCACCATCAATAACCGGTCTCTCGCGTCAAACTGCTTTCACACTCACTCAGCTGCTCCCAAAACACTCTTAATCTTTATTGTCAAGGCCAGGTGTATAAGCGCTGGTAATAACCAATCTCTCAAAAATACTCTCGGTTTTACCTATATCAAGCTGGTGCTAACTTCCCTACACTCTTTCATACATTTCCACAACTCCTGCTTCAGTAGTAGTGTTACCCTTTCCTTAGCTTTTGCCTTCACACCACCACCTGATTTTACTCTAAGATATTTCAGACCATTCTTCCCCTTTACCCTTGAGTTTCGTTTCACTCTGAGTCAGAACGTCTAGGTTTCTTTATTTACGTGTTTGTTATATCAACACGTGTCCCGACATCCCAGCCTAAGCTTTGAGGAGGATGAGTTAGATAGATACACAGGCCAAACACACCGAAGATCCAAGAGAGATGGTCTGGCCTTAATGCTAAGAAAAGGGTCCCCTTGTAAGCTATAGATTAAAAAGATAGCTTCAGCAGTGAGGAGCACAAAATTTTGCGAAAATTATTTCAAAATGCTAAGAAGCATTCTGATGAATGTGAAGTCCTCTTTATCAGACACCATCCGGATTATTTGATCATTATCCATACAGATTGCAGGATCAGTCTGGAGAGAGAGAGAGAGAGAGAGAGAGAGAGAGAGAGAGAGAGAGAGAGAGAGAGAGAGAGAGAGAGAGAGAGAGAGAGAGAGAGAGAGAGAGAGAGAGAGAGAGAGAGAGAGAGAGAGAGAGAGAGAGAGAGAGAGTTGCATAGATACAGTTACATAGATACACAGACTACACGTACCTAAGGTCAATGCGAGGTGGTGTGGCCTTAACGCTAAGAAAAAAAGGGCCCCTTGTTAGCAGTAGAAGAAAAGGACAGCAAAATAAAGGCTCTCTCCCCGCCCTCCATTCCCTGTCGCACGTGCCAGCAGGAGAACAGGTAGACGAAAGTACGTTGCTAGATTGATATGCTTGAAGGAAATCTCTACAGAAAGTTATAAGGTAGAATGAACATGAATACATCATACATCCCATCGCTAACGACATGTATCCTTTCACTTTTTGTTGTAAAGACAAGTAGGTTAAACTTGACCTCCAGCCTCTCGACTTACCATGCCTATAGTATTCCTGATGTTGAAGAATGATACAGTAATTCTTAATTACACTTCAAAGCAGGTGACATGAGTTGATCAACACTAGTATGATAATGCAACATGGCCAGAGAAAGATCAGTAGTTGAGAAGCTAGCATGACATTCCACTGAGATATGATGACTGATTAAACGAATTATTCATTACCGGAGAGTGACAAGTGTAGATCAAGCCTAATATTGAATACATTAAGGGTGTTGCTCTTAACAACATTTTCCGGGAGCTTACTCCATGCATCGATAATGTCGATGGTAAATATGTATTTCGTACCGTCCAGATTAACTCGGTGACCTATGAATTTTAATCTATCTCTTCTCGTCTGTTATGCTGGCACTACTGTAAAAAAGTGTTCAATATCAATGTTGTTGAATCCTTTAAGTGTTTTGAAACATTCTATGAGGCGCCTCTTGCATGGAGAGAATAATGTCAGTTTCACAGTCTTTCCTCATTTGGTTTGCTTCGCAAGGAGGGGATCAATTTAATTACTATTCGCTGCATTGTTTCCAATTAAAGATTTCCTTACCTAGATAGGGGCCCAAAACTGCACTGCATATTCGATGTGTGATCTAATAAGACATAGGTAATAGTGGCAATATCACTGCTTTACTTCCGTACGTAAAGGTTTTGTTTATGAATCCTAACATCGTATTTTTTTTCCAGGAAGGTTCATTGCAATGCTGGAAAAATTTTGATATTATTGGAGACACTAGGAGTGTTCTTTATCTTGTGGCCTATCAGTTTACAATATCTTCTTTCTTTACGTTTCCTACTTGTAACAGCTGACATTTATTGACGTTAGATAGCATATGCCCCTCAGCGATTTTACCTAGATCCTCTTGTAGTCTTAAGACAGCGTATTTTCTTCAGTTAATATGGCACTGCCGATCTTTGTGTCATCTGCAAATTTGAACATTAGGTTACTGAGCCCTACCTCAACATCGTCAATATAAATGATGAAAAATATAGTTCCAAGTACGAATCCCTGTGGAACTACACTAGTAATGGGTGATTACGGTGATGATTACCCATTCATAACGACTCTCTGCTTCCTATCATGTATACAGGCAACCAGTAATCCCTATGGCCCGAACTCTGTGCATCAACTTAACGTGGGGAACTTTGTCGAATGCTTTCTGGAAGTTCAGAAATATTATATCTACTGATTTTGTCTTGTCTTGGGTATTAGATATTTTAGGATAAGAACCAAGGAGGTTCGAAAGGCATGATCTGCATCTCCTATAACCGTGCTGTGTATTATGAATCAGGCTGTGTGATTTCAGATAGGCTACGATTTTATCTCTAATAATCGACTTCAAAACTTTACATATGATTGATATGAGACTAACAGAACGGTAATTACCAAGCCATTCACGGCTTCCCTTTTCATATATAGGAGTGATGTCTGCCAGTCTCCAGCCCTACGGAACTTTTCCATCCTGGATCGATTTTTCTGAAAATCTTGGTTAACGGTACGTTAATTTCGTGTTTGACGTTATTAATAACTTGTGGATAAAAACTATCAGGACATAGGCTTTTATTAGTCTTCATTTTATTAATATGTGGCAGTACTTCTCAAACTGTGCTATTTATCACCATCTCAAAATTCGTGTCGTTGATTGTAAAAACAGAACTGAAAATTTTTTTCAGGGTTGTTGCTATGCTTTTATCGTACACAATGGGTACCCCATTCTCGTTTACTACGGGTCTTATTCCACACCTTTTAGGTTTCTTATTTTTGATATATCTATAAAATCCATTAGGATCACTATGACCATCTCTTGCTATACTCACTTCGTCATCTCTCTTGGATTTTTGGTAAGAAATTTCACTTGCCTTCTGATTATGCCATATTGCGTTGCAGTGTCTGAGTCACTGTCCGATTTCTTAAGCTTATTGAGTTTATTTCTACGCTGTACAGACAGCTCTTGGGAGTATCATTTAGGCTTGTTGTTGCTTTTATTGATTCTGTCGTGCAAGGGAATGAATGTGACGTGATGGTGCATAAAGTGACGCTTAAAATTGGCCCAAAACTCCTCTGGGCATGAACCAACAAGGGTGAGATTCTTTAATGCGTCGTACAGCCCACTAAAATCCACCCTTTTAAAGTTAGGGAAAATAGTACTGGCTTTAGGGGAGCTGGTTATGATGTTTACTTCAACCCTAACCGTATGGTCACAGGTGCCTAAATGTTCTAAATGTGTGTTACTTACTAAGAACTGGGATGCAAGAGCTACATCATGTATATTAGCTTCCCTTTTTGGTTCAGTAACGGTTTGGTTGAGAAAACTCTTCGACAAAACTGACAAGTCAAGCAGACTAACTTTCTACATCTGAGATAGTTTCTCAGCTGATTTCTGGAAGATTATAATCTCCGAGAATGATGGAGTCTTTATCCTGTATAGGCCGTTGTAAACTCTCGTACATGACAGTATCAAAATCTGCTGGCTGATTAGGGTGTCTATAAACGACTCTTATGTAAAGTTTGAAAGATTCTGCGCTTATCTGATCACATAAGTGTTCAACAGCAGCAGATGTTGGGGTCTGAATTTCGATGGGGTGCGAGTAAGATTTTACACAGAGTGCAGTTCCTTCTCTCCGACCGTTTCTGTTCCTTGCAAATAATTTGTAGTCTGGTAGATTGTACTCACGAATGATTTGTTCTTTTTTTCGTGCCCAGAAATGCTATTCTTAAACCAATGACATCAACGTGTTAACAGCTTACAAAAATATAATTCAATCATTTTTTTCGGATGGATCTTATATTTATGCAAAGACAATTTTATTTTGTCGATTTTTTCTTTAAGAGACACGTTGTATGATCTGGTAATCAGCTGCTTTCAGACTTAGATATGAAGAGATCCCATGACTTGCATACCTGACGTCAATATCTGGTGGGATTGGGAGGGAATTCGACATGAACTTCCCTGTGTGACATGGGATATGACCCAACCTGATCTCAAACGCTCGTTTAATGTAGTCAACATGCCGACCTCTACCGGTTCTGAACAAAAAAAATTCATTCGCAATGCGAAGAATTCTGCCCAATTATTGTTGAGTTGAATACCGTCTTTCCTGTATATTTCTTGGTTCTTGATGAATTCAAGCCACGGTTCTAAGAAGCCGATGTTAACATTCGTAAACAAGCAATTGATCTCTCATTTACGCCTAGTTTTTCGTCCTGGGCTAAGGAATAGGACCAAAGATTGGCGATGTTCTTACCTGGATTTGATGCTTACCCAGTCGTTGCTGCCAACCGTATGAGTGAAACAAAAAGACGAGCAAAAACCAGATCATCGGAAAGAACAACTTTGAAAAAAATTTAAAAGATCTTTTACAAGATTTCTTCGGTGAAAGCATCACCCCCCCCCACCAAAAAAAAAAAAAACATGGTCAGTCTTTCATCCTATTCCTTAACACAGGACGAAATACTTGTTCTGGGATTTGGACTCTCTTTTTCTTCATATCCACTGATACTCTAAGTGTGAAACATTTAGTATCTATCGTGAAATCTACTAATAACCCCAGCCGGGAACTTGATTTCGTATCTAGTTTAATTCTAAGTGCCTTGGCCCGTGATGAAATTTCCAAGTGTAGTGACATGCCACAGATTCCAAAGAGCCATTGAAAACCTAAAGAAAATAAAGATATTCATATCACAAAATTAGATAAGCTAATCAGTTCGTGATTTTGAATGCATTGGACTATAGATGTAAATTTCAGGATCTTTTGAATGATCGTGAAAAATATGAAACATCAGCATCTAATTCCTTTAGTAATAAAGTAAAGACCATCATCTCCAGACTCAACCAATCATTAAATAAGCACCAGGACATTTGAAGTTAGTAAGGATGGTTAATCACTCTCTTCCTTATATCTATGGTCGCCCAAAAAGTCACAAAAATGGATGTCCTCTCAGACCAATCATCTCTGTTAATTCTTCTAGTTAAGAATTATCCCAATGGTTATCGAAGCACCTTAACTATGTTCAAAGAAAATCTCTCCATTACATGTTATTTATACTTAAGATTTTGCCTGAACATAAACTCATTATTTTTTATGTGACTTTCCTTTTCACTAAAGTCCCCATTGATGAAACCATCACACCCCTGCCCATAGAAACTCCCAATGACTTTAGAGAGCTTTGTGCTTCCAATAATGTTTCCCAAAATGATGAAGATAACTTTTATAGACAGAAATTTGGCTTTGCCATTGGAAATCCCCTTAGTCCTTTCCTCAGTATCTTATTCATGGAATACTTTGAGACTGAAATTCTAACTTCAAGCAATATCATCCAAAAATCTGGTTTGAATACGTTGAAGATGTTTGGTCCTCGTAGCTATCTTCCTAAAGTACTGTTGTTCTCTTTAATCAATTGAATAACATCTGACCTACCATTAGATTCATGATTGAATAAGAAATTAAGGCAAATTGCCTTTTTTTGATGTGTTGATAACTAGGGAATCTGATCACATGTCCTTCAAGATCTACAGGAAGCCTACCAGCTATGAGAGATATATTCTTTATTTTTCAGTGCATGATTCTTCTGTAAAAATGTCTGTGGTTATGTGTGTTTTTAAGAGCATTAGGAATGTAATGTAAAATGTATCTTTATGCAGTTATGTTATGCTAAGTGGTTTGTGAACAATGCTTACTGGAAATCTGGGAAGACATTTTAAGCATCTAGTAACAAAATTGTGGAAAATGATGATAGGTCTAAATGCTTAGTGTTGCCCTATTCTCCAAACTTAGCTAATTTAAGACAGGTACTAAAAAACAGTGCTTTTAATGTTGCCTTTCAGTACAATAACACTATCACTAAGACCTTAATCAAAAGTAGGCCTAATTATCCGATAATTGGGAGTGTTTGAACAGACAAAAGTAAGTCATGTAATGATGTATACATTGGCCAGACAGGTAAAATTTTAACTGAAAGATGCTATAGATACCGCCATTCATTACGCAGTCATGATCATGCAAATGCAATCGCTAAACACTGTCATGAAAACGATCACCTTGTACAACATAAAAATCCAGTCACATTGTACCCCTCTTCTGATTATACTACCCGTAACGTCATTGAATCTATCCTAATTGCTAATACTAAGTACTTTGATTTGTTAACTCACAACTTTAAAGCACAATCAATTATCAACGAATCCATTCTGAAAGAATTATCAAGAAAGGAAAACAAGAAAAATAATTGAACACACATCTTGCTTCCCAGCCCACCGACCCCTACAAATACACACACACACACACACACACACACACACACACACACACACACACAAACACAAACACACAACTCCCCATTAAGGACAAAGCACATCCAACATTCTCTCCCTTTAGCCGTCGAGAAAGACACATGCGAGAGGAAATCTTTGTAGCGTTGTCGCGATTTAAAAAACTTAATGAATTTTTTTGCACCTAATGAGGCGGATTGTCTCCGTAAACATGCAGTGCTTCATGTAAAGAAAAATCATATCTCAAGTAAAATTATCTGAACTCCTTCTGAATTGGGAATTCACCTTCACACACACACACATATACACACACACACACACACATGTATATATATACATATATATACATATATATACATATATATATATATATATATATATATATATATATATATATATATATATATATATATATATATATATATATATATATATATATATATATATATATATATATATATATATATATATATATATATATATATATATATATATATATATATATATATATATATATATATATATATATATACATGTATACATATCCCTGGGGATAGGGGTGAATGAATACTTCCCACGCATTCCTCACGTGTCGTACAAGGCGACTAGAGGGGACGGGAGCGGGGGGCCAGAAATCCTCCCCTCCTTGTATTTTAACTTTCTAAAAAATGTGAAACAGAAGGAGTCACGCGGGGAGGGCTCATCCTCCTCGTAGACTCAGATTGGGGTGTCTAAATGTCTGTGGATGTAACCAGGATGTGAAAAAAGAAGAGATAGGTAGTATGTTTGAGGAAAGGAACCTGGATGTTTTGGCTCTGAGTGAAAAGAAGCTCAAGGATAAAGGGAAAGAGTGGTTTAGGAATGTCTTGGGAGTAAAGTCAGGGGTTAGTGAGAGGACAAGAGCAAGGGAAGGAGTAGCAGTACTCCTGAAACAGGAGTTGTGGGAGTATGTGATAGAATGTAAGAAAGTAAATTCTCGATTAATATGGGTAAAACTGAAAGTTGATGGAGAGAGACGAGTGATTATTGGTGCATATGCACCTGGCATGAGAAGAAAGATCATGAAAGGCAAGTGTTTTGGGAGCAGCTAAATGAGTGTGTTAGTGGTTTTGATGCTCAAGACCGAGTTATAGTGATAGGTGATTTGAATGCAAAGGTGAGTAATGTGGCAGTTGAGTGAATAATTGGTATACATTTGGTGTTCAGCGTTGTAAATGAAATCGTGAAGACCTTGTAGATTTATGTGCTGAAGAAGGACTGGTGATTGGAAATACCTGGTTTAAAAAAAGAGATATACATATGTATACGTATGTAAGTAGGAGAAATGGACAGAGAGTGTTATTGGATTACGTGTTCATTGAGAGCGCGCGAAAGAGAGACTTTTGATGTTAATGTGCTGAGAGGTTCAAATGGAGGGTTGTCGGATCATTATCTTGTGGAGGCTAAGGTGAAGATTTGTATGGGTTTTCAGAAAAGAAGAGTGAATGTTGGGGTGAAGATAGTGGTGAGAGTAAGTGAGCTTGGGAAGGAGACTTGTGTGAGGAAGTACCAGGAGAGACTGAGTACAGAATGGAAAAAGGTGAGAACAATGGAAGTAAGGGGAATGGGGGAGGAATGGGATGTATTTAGGGAATCAGTGATGGATTGCGCAAAAGATGCTTGTGGCATGAGAAGCGTGGAAGGTGGGTTGATTAGAAAGGGTAGTGAGTGGTGGGATGAAGAAGTAAGAGTATTAGTGAAAGAGAAGAGAGAGGCATTTGGACGATTTTTGCAGGGGAAAAATGCAATTGAGTGGGAGATGTATAAAAGAAAGAGAAAGGAGGTGACGAGAAAGGTGCAAGAGGTGAAAAAGAGGGCAAATGAGAGTTGGGGTGAGAGAGTATCCTTAAATTTTAGGGAGAATAAAAAGATGTTCTGGAAGGAGGTAAATAAGTGCGGAAGGCAAGGGAGCAAATGGGAACTTCAGTGAAGGGCGCTAATGGGGAGGTGATAACAAGTAGTGGTGATGTAAGAAGGAGATGGAGTGAGTATTTTGAAGGTTTGTTGAATGTGTTTGATGATAGAGTGGCAGATATAGGGCGTTTTGGTCGAGGTGGTGTGCAAAGTGAGAGGATTAGGGAAAATGATTTGGTTAACAGAGGAGAGGTAGTAAAAGCTTTGCGGAAGATGAAAGCAGGCAAGGCAGCAGGTTTGGATGGTATTGCAGTGGAATCTATTGAAAAAGGGGGTGACTGTATTGTTAACTGGTTGGTAAGGTTATTTAATGTATGTATGACTCATGGTGAGGTGTCTGAGGATTGGCGGAATGCGTGCATAGTGCCATTGTACAAAGGCAAAGGGGATAAGAGTGAGTGCTCAAATTACAGAGGTATAAGTTTGTTGAGTATTCCTGGTAAATTATATGGGAGGGTATTGACTGAGAGGGTGAAGGCATGTACAGAGCATCAGATTGGGGAAGAGCAGTGTGGTATCAGAAGTGGTAGAGGATGTGTGGATCAGGTGTTTGTTTTGAAGAATGTATGTGAGAAATACTTAGAAAAGCAAATGGATTTGTATGTAGCATTTATGGATCTGGAGAAGGCATATGATAGAGTTGATAGAGATGCTCTGTGGAAGGTATTAAGAATATATGGTGTGGAAGGCAAGTTGTTAGAAGCAGTGAAAAGTTTTTATCGAGGATGTAAGGCATGTGTACGTGTAGGAAGAGAGGAAAGTGATTGGTTCTCAGTGAATGTAGGTTTACGGAAGGGGTGTGTGATGTCTCCATGGTTGTTTAATTTGTTTATGGATGGGGTTGTTAGGGAGGTGAATGCAAGAGTTTTGGAAAGAGGGGCAAGTATGAAGTCTGTTGTGGATGAGAGAGCTTGGGAAGTGAGTCAGTTGTTGTTCGCTGATGATACAGCGCTGGTGGCTGATTCATGTGAGAAACTGCAGAAGCTGGTGACTGAGTCTGGTAAAGTGTGTGAAAGAAGAAAGTTATTAGTAAATGTGAATAAGAGCAAGGTTATTAGGTACAGTAGGGTTGAGGGTCAAGTCAATTGGGAGGTAAATTTGAATGGAGAAAAACTGGAGGAAGTAAAGTGTTTTAGATATCTGGGAGTGGATCTGGCAGTGGATGGAACCATGGAAGCGGACGTGAATCATAGGGTGGGGGAGGGGGCGAAAATCCTGGGAGCCTTGAAGAATGTTTGGAAGTCGAGAACATTATCTCGGAAAGCAAAAATGGGTATGTTTGAAGGAATAGTGATTCCAACAATATTGTATGGTTGTGAGGCGTGGGCTATGGATAGAGTTGTGCGCAGGAGGGTAGATGTGCTGAAAATCAGATGTTTGAGGACAATGTGTGGCGTGAGGTGGTTTGATCGAGTAAGTAATGTAAGGGTAAGAGAGATATGTGGAAATAAAAAGAGCGTGGTTGAGAGAGCAGAAGAGGGTGTTTTGAAATTGTTTGGGCACATGGAGAGAATGAGTGAGGAAAGATTGACGAAGAGGATATATGTGTCGGAGGTGGAGGGAACGAGGAGAAGTGGGAGACCAAATTGGAGGTGGAAAGATGGAGTGAAAAAGATTTTGAGTGATCGGGGCCTGACCATGCAGGAGGGTGAAAGACGGGCAATGAATAGAGTGAATTGGATCGATGTCGTATACCTGGATTGACGTGCGGTCATTGGATTGAATCAGGGCATGTGAAGCGTCTGGGGTAGACCATGGAAAGTTGTGTGGGGCGTGGATGTGGAAAGGGAGCTGTGGTTTCGGGCATTATTGCATGACAGCTAGAGACTTAGTGTGAATGAATGGGGCCTTTGTTGTTTTTTCCTAGCGCTACCTGTCACACATGAGGGGGAGGGTGATGGTATTCCATGTTTGGCGAGGTGGCGATGGGAATGAATAAAGGCAGACAGTGTGAATTGTGTTCATGGGTATATATGTATGTGTCTCTGTGTGTATAAATATGTGTAAATTGATATGTATAGGTATGAATATTTGCGTGTGTGGACATATATGTATATACATGTGTATGGAGGTGGGTTGGGCCATTTCTTTCGTCTGTATCCTTACGCTACCTCGCAAACACGGGAGACAGCGACAAATCAAAATAAAATATATATATATATATATATATATATATATATATATATATATATATATATATATATATATATATATATATATATATATATTTTTTTTTTTTTTTTCTTTTTTCTTTTTTTTGCTTTGTCGCTGTCTCCCGCGTTTGCAAGGTAGCGCAAGGAAACAGACGAAAGAAATGGCCCAACCCACCCCCATACATATGTATATACATGCGTCCACACACGCAAATATACATACCTACACAGCTTTCCATGGATTACCCCAGACGCTTCACATGCCCTGATTCAATCCACTGACAGCACGTCAACCCCGGTATACCACATCGATCCAATTCACTCTATTCCTTGCCCTCCTTTCACCCTCCTGCATGTTCAGGCCCCGATCACACAAAATCTTTTTCACTCCATCTTTCCACCTCCAATTTGGTCTCCCACTTCTCCTCGTTCCCTCCACCTCCGACACATATATCCTCTTGGTCAATCTTTCCTCACTCGTTCTCTCCATGTGCCCAAACCATTTCAAAACACCCTCTTCTGCTCTCTCAACCACGCTCTTTTTATTTCCACACATCTCTCTTACCCTTACTTTACTTACTCGATCAAACCACCTCACACCACACATTGTCCTCAAACATCTCATTTCCAGCACATCCATCCTCCTGCGCACAACTCTATCCATAGCCCACGCCTCGCAACCATACAACATTGTTGGAACCACTATTCCTTCAAACATACCCATTTTTACTTTCCGAGATAATGTTCTCGACTTCCAAACATTCCTCAAGGCTCCCAGAATTTTCGCCCCCTCCCCAACCCAATGATCCACTTCCGCTTCCATGGTTCCATCCGCTGCCATATCCACTCCCATATATCTAAAACACTTTACTTCCTCGAGTTTTTCTCCAGTCAAACTTACCTCCCAATTGACTTGAACCTGAACCCTACTGTACCTAATAACCTTGCTCTTATTCACATTTATTCTTAACTTTCTTCTTTCACACACTTTACCAAACTTAGTCACCAGCTTCTGCAGTTTCTCAAATGAATCAGCCACCAGCGCTGTATCATCAGCGAACAACAACTGACTCACTTCCCAAGCTCTCTCATCCACAACAGACTTCATACTTGCCCCTCTTTCCAAAACTCTTACATTCACCTCCGTAACAACCCCATCCATAAACAAATTAAACAACCATGGAGACATCACACACCCCTGCCGCAAACCTACATTCACTGAGAACCAATCACTTTCCTCTCTTCCTACAGGTACACATGCCTTACATTCTCGATAAAAACTTTTCACTGCTTCTAACAACTTTCCTCCCACACCATATATTCTTAATACCTTCCATAGAGCATCTCTATCAACTATATCATATGCCTTCTCCAGATCCATAAATGCTACATAGAAATCCATTTGCTTTTCTAATTATTTCTCACATACATTCTTCAAAGCAAACCCCTGGTCCACACATCCTCTACCACTTCTGAAACCACACTGTTCTTCCCCAATCTGATGCTCTGTACATTCCTTCACCCTCTAAATCAATACCCTCCCATATAATTTACCAGGAATACTCAACAAACTTATACCTCTGTAATTTGAACACTCACTCTTATCCCCTTTGCCTTTGTACAATAGCACTATGCACGCATTCCGTCAATACTCAGGCACCTCACCATGATTCATACATACATTAAATAACCTTACCACCCAGTCAGCAATACAGTCACCCCCTTCTTTAATAAATTCCACTGCAGTACCACCCAAACCTGCTGCCTTGCCTGCTTTCATCTTCAGCAAAGCTTTTAATACCTGTTTTCTGTTTACCAAATCATTTTCCCTCACCCTCTCATTTTGCACACCAACTCGACCAAAACACCCTATATCTGCCAATCTATCATCAAACACATTCAACAAACCTTCAAAATACTCACTCCATCTCCTTTTCACATCACCACTAATTGTTATCACCTCCCCATTTGCGCTCTTCACTGAAGTTCCCATTTGCTCCCTTGTCTTACGCACTTTATTTAACTCCTTCCAGAACATCATTTTATTCTCCCTAAAATTTAATGATACTCTCTCACCCCAACTCTCATTTGCCCTCTTTTTCATATCTTGCACCTTTCTCTTGACCTTCTGTCTCTTTCTTTTATACAACTCCCACTCAATTGCATTTTTTTCCCGGCAAAAATCGCCCAAATGCCTCTCTCTTCTCTTTCAATAATAATCTTACTTCTTCATCCCACCACTCACTACCCTTTCTAATCAACGCACCTCCCACTCTTCTCATGCCACAAGCATCTTTTGCGCAATCCATCACTGATTCCCTAAATACGTGCCATTTCTCCCCCACTCCCCTTACTTCCATTGTTCTCACCTTTTTCCATTCTGTACTCAGTCTCTCCTGGTACTTCCTCACACAAGTCTCATTTTCCAAGCTCACTTACTCTCACCACCCTCTTCACCCCAACATTCACTCTTCTTTTCTGAAAACCCATACAAATCTTCACCTTAGCCTCCACAAGATAATGATCAGACATCCCTCCAGTTGCACCTCTCATCACATTAACATCCAAAAGTCTCTCTTTCGCGCGCCAGTCCATTGACACGTAATCCAATAACGCTCTCTGGCCATCTCTCCTACTTACATATGTATACTTATGTATATCTCGCTTTTTAAACCAGGTATTCCCAATCACCAGTACTTTCTCAGCACATAAATCTACAAGCTCTTCACCATTTCCATTTACAACACTGAACACCCCATGTATATCAATTATTCCCTCAACTGCCACATTACTCACCTTTGCATTCAAATCACCCATCACTATAACCCGGTCTCGTGCATCAAAACCACTAACACACTCATTCAGCTGCTCCCAAAACACTTGCCTCTCAGGATCTTTCTTCTCATGCCCATATATATATATATATATATATATATATATATATATATATATATATATATATATATATATATATATATATATATATATATATATATATATATATATATGTATCCCTGGGGATAGGGGAGAAAGAATACTTCCCACGCATTCCCTGCGAGTCGTAGAAGTCGACGAAAAGGGGAGGGAGCGGGGTGCTGGAAATCCTCCCATCTTGTTTTGTTTTTTTTGATTTTCCAAAAGAAGGAACAGAGAAGGGGCCAGGTGAGGATATTCCCTCAGAGGCCCAGTCCTCTGTTCTTAACGCTACCTCGTTAAAGTGGGAAATGGCGAATAGTATGAAAAAAAAGAAAAAGAAATATATATATATATATATATATATATATATATATATATATATATATATATATATATATATATATATATATATATATTTATATATATATCCGCTGCCGGATCCGCTCCCAGATGTCTGGAACACTTCACTTCCTCCAGTTTTTCTCCATTCGGGCTCACCTCCCAATTGACTTGACCCTCAGCCCTGCTGTGCCTGGTGACCTTGCTCTTGTTCGAATTTGCTCTTGGCTTTCTTCTTCCACACACTTTACCGGGCTCAGTCGCCAGCTTCTGCGGTTTCTCGCATGAGTCGGCCACCGGCGCTGTGTCATTAGCGAACAACAACTGACTCACTTCCCAAGCTCTCTCATCCCCAACAGACTTCATACTTGCCCCTCTTTCCAAAACTCTTGCATTTACCTCCCTAACAACCCCATCCATAAACAAATTAAACAACCATGGAGACATCACACACCCCTGCCGCAAACCTACATTCACTGAGAACCAATCACTTTCCTGTCTTCCTACAGGTACACATGCCTTACATTCTCGATAAAAACTTTTCACTGCTTCTAACAACTTTCCTCCCACACCATATATTCTTAATACCTTCCACAGAGCATCTCTATCAACTCTATCATATGCCTTCTCCAGATCCATAAATGCTACATACAAATCCATTTGCTTTTCTAAGTATTTCTCACATACATTCTTCAAAGCAAACACCTGATCCACACATCCTCTACCACTTCTGAAACCACACTGCTCTTCCCCAATCTGATGCTCTGTACGTGCCTTCACCCTCTCAATCAATACCCTCCCATATAATTTACCAGGAATACTCAACAAACTTATACCTCTGTAATTTGAGCACTCACTCTTATCCCCTTTGCCTTTGTACAATGGCACTATGCACGCATTCCGCCAATCCTCAGGCACCTCACCATGAATCATACATACATTAAATAACCTTACCAACCAGTCAACAATACAGTCACCCCCTTTTTTAATAAATAATATATATATATATATATATATATATATATATATATATATATATATATATATATATATATATATATATATATATATATATATATATATATATATATATATATATATATATATATATATATGTATATGTGTGTATATATAGATATATATATATATATATAATATATATATATATATATATATATATATATATATATATATATATATATATATATATATATAATAATATATATATATATATATATATATATATATATATATATATATATATATATATATATATATATATATATATATATATATATATATATATATATATGTGTATGTATATATATATTTATATATATATATATCCCTGGGGATAGGGGAGAAAGAATACTTCCCACGTATTCCCTGTGCGTCCTAGAAGGCGACTAAAAGATAAGGGAGCGGGGGGCTGGAAATCCTCCCCTCTCGTTTTTTTTTTAATTTTCCAAAAGAAGGAACAGAGAAGGGGGCCAGGTGAGGATATTCCCTCAAAGGCCCAGTCTTCTGTTCTCAACGCTACCTCGCTATCGCGGGAAATGGCGAATAGTATGAAAAAAAAAAAAATATATATATGTATATATATATATATATATATATATATATATATATATATATATATATATAGAGAGAGAGAGAGAGAGAGAGAGAGAGAGAGAGAGATTTTTTTTTTTTCCTTTGTCGCTGTCTCTCGCGTTTGCGAGGTAGCGCAAGGAAACAGACGAAAGAAATGGGCCAACCCACCCCCATACACAATGTATATACATACACTTCCACACACGCAAATATATACACCCATACATCAAAATATACACATATATATACACACACACAGACACATACATATATACACATGCACACAATTCACACTGTCTGCCTTTATTCATTTCCATCCCCACCTCGCCACACATGGAATAACATCCCCTCCCCCCCTCATGTGTGCGAGGTGGCGCTAGGAAAAGACAACAAAGGCCCCATTCGTTCACACTCAGTCTCTAGCTGTCATGCAATAATGTCCGAAACCATAGCTCCCTTTCAACATCCAGGCCACACAAAACATTCCATGGTTTACCCCAGACGCTTCATATGCCCTGATTCAATCCATTGACAGCACGTCGACGACGGTATACCACATCGATCCATTCACTCTATTCCTTGCCCTACTTTCACCCTCCTGCATGTTCAGACCCCTATCACTCAAAATTTTTTCACTACATCTTTCCACCTCCAATTTGGTCTCCCATTTCTTCTCGTTCCCTCCACCTCCGACACATATATCCTCTTGGTCAATCTTTCCTCAATCATTCTCTAAATGTGCCCAAACCATTTCAAAACACAGTCATCTGCTCTCTCAACCACGCTCCTTTTATTTCCACACATCTCTCTTACCCTTACATTACTTACTCGGTCAAACCAACTCACACAACATATTGTCCTGAAACATCTCATTTCTAGCACATCCACCCTCCTGCGTACAACTCTATCCATAGCCCATGCCTCACAACCATACAACATTGTTGGAACCACTATTCCTTCAAACATACCCATTATTGCTTTCCGAGATAATGTTCTCGACTTCCACACATTCTTTAAGGCCCCCAGGATTTTCGCCCCCTCCCCCACCCTATGATTCACTTCCGCTTCCATGGTTCCATACACTGCCAGTCCACTTCTATATATCTGAAACACTTTACTTCCTCGAGTTTTTCTCCATTCAAACTTACCTCCGAATTGACTCGACCCTCAACACTACTGTACTTAATATCCTTGCTCTTATTCACATTTACTCTTAACTTTCTTCTTTCACACACTTTACCGAACTCAGTCACCAACTTCTGCAGTTTCTCACATGAATCAGCCACCAGCATTGTATCATCAGCGAACAACAACTGACTCACTTCCCAAGCTTCCTCATCCCCAACAAACTTTATACTTGCTCCTCTCTCCAAAACTCTTGCATTCACCTCCATAACAACCTAATCCATAAACAAATTAAACAACCATGGAGACATCAAACACCCCTGCCGCAAACCTACATTCACCGAGAACCAATCACTTTCCTCTCTTCCTACACGTACACATGCCTTACATCCTCGATAAAAACTTTTCACTGCTTCTAACAAATTACCTCCTACACCATATATTCTTAGTACCTTCCACAGAGCATCACTATCAACTCTATCATATGCGTTCTCCAGATCCATAAATGCTACATACAAATCCATTTGCTTTTCTAAGTATTTCTCAAGTACATTCTTCAAAGCAAACACCTGATCCACACATCCTCTACCACTTCTGAAACCACACTGCTCTTCCCCAATCTGATGCTATGTACATGCCTTCACCCTCTCAATCAATATCCTCCCATATAATTTACCAGGAATACCCAAGAAACTTATACCTCTGAGAAGAAAGAACATGAGAGGCAATTGTTTTGGGTGCAGCTGAATAAGTGTGTTAGTGGTTTTGATGCACAAGATCGTGCTATGGTGATGGGTGATTTGAATGCAAAGGTGAGTAATGTGGTAGTTGAGGGAGTAATTGGTATACATGGCGTGTTCAGTGTTGTAAATGGAAATGGTAAGGAGCTTGTAGATCTATTTGCTGAAAAAGGACTGGTGGTTAGGAATACCTGGTTTAAAAAGCGTGATATACATAAGTATAGGTATGTAATTAGGAGAGATGGATAGAGAGCTTTATTGGATTACGTGTTAATTGATAGGCGCGCGAAAGAGAGACTTTTGGATGCTAATGTGCTGAGAGGTGCAACAGGAGGGATGTCTGATCATTATCTTGTGAAGGCAAAGGTGAAGATTTGTAGGGGATTTCAGAAAAGAAGAGAGAATGTTAGGGTGATGATAGTGATGAGAGTAAGTGAGCTTGGGAAGGAGACTTGTGTGAGGGAGTACCAGGAGAGACTCAATACAGAATGGAAAAAGGTGAGAACAAAGGAGGAAAGGGGAGTGGGGGAAGAATGGGATATATTTAGGGAAGCAGTGATGGCTTGCGCAAAAGATGCTTGTGGCATGAGAAGCGTGGGAGATGGGTTGATTAGAAAGGGTAGTGAGTGATGGCATGAAGAAGTAAGATTATTAGTGAAAGAGACGAGAGAGGCATTTGGAAGATTTTTGCAGGGAAATAATTCAATTGAGTGGGATATGTATCAAAGAAAGAGGCAGGAGGTCAAGAGAAAGGTGCAAGAGGTGAAAAAGTGGGCAAATGAGAGTTAGGGTGAGAGAGTATCATTAAATTTAGAGAAAATGAAAAGATGCTTCGGAAGGAGGTAAATAAAGTGCGTAAGACAAGGGAGCAAATGGGAGCTTCAGTAAAGGGCGCTAATTTGGAGGTGAAAACAAGTAGTGGTGATGTGAGAAGGAGATGGAGTGAGTATTTTGAAGGTTTGTTGAATGTGTTTGATGATAGAGTGGCAGATATAGGGTGTTTTGGTCGAGGGGTGTGCAAAATGAGAGGGTTAGGGAAAATGATTTGGTAAACAGAGGAGAGGTAGTAAAAGCTTTGCGGAAGGTGAAAGCCGGCAAGGCAGCAGGTTTGGATGGTATTGCAGTGGAATCTATTAAAAAGGGGGTGACGGTATTGTTGACTGGTTGGTAAGGTTATTCAATGTATGTATGATTCATGGCGAGGTGCCTGAGGATTGGCGAAATGCTTGCATAGTACACTTGTACAAAATCAAAGGGGATAAGAGTGAGTGTTTATATTACAGAGGTATAAGTTTGTTAAGTATTCCTGGTAAATTATATGGGAGGGTATTGATTGAGAGGGTGAAGGCATGTACAGATCATCAGATTGGGGAAGAGCAGTGTGGTTTCAGAAGTGGTAGAGGATGTGTGGATCAGGTGTTTGCTTTGAAGAATGTATGTGAGAAATACTTAGAAAAGCAAGTGGATTTGCATGTAGCATTTATGGATCTGGATAACGCATATGATAGAGTTGATAGAGATGCTCTTAGGAAGGTATTAAGAATATATGGTGTGGGAGGCAAGTTGTTAGAAGCAGTGAAAAGTTTTTATCGAGGATGTAAGGCATGTGTAAGTGTAGGAAGAGAGGAAAGTGATTGGTTCTCAGTGAATGTAGGTTTGCGGCAGGGGTGTGTGATTGATTAATTTGTTTATGGATGGGGTTGTTAGGGAGGTGAATGCAAGAGTTTTGGAAAGAGGATCAATTATGCAGTCTGTTGTGGATGAGAGAGCTTGGGAAGTGAGTTAGTTGTTGTTCGCTGATGATACATCGCTGGTGGCTGATTCATGTGAGAAACTGCAGAAGCTGGTGACTGAGTTTGGTAAAGTGTGAGAAAAAAGAAAGTTATGAGTAGATGTGAATGAGAGCAAGGTTATTAGTTACAGTAGGGTTGAGGGTCAAGCCAATTGGGAGGTAAGTTTAAATGGAGAAAAACTGGAGGAAGTAAAGTGTTTTAGATATCTAGGAGTGTATCTGGCAGCGGATGGAACCATGGAAGCGGAAGTGAATCATAGGGTGGGGGAGGGGGCGAAAATTCTAGGAGCCTTGAATATAAATGTATGTAAATGAATATAAATGTGTACATTGAGATGTATTTGGAAGTCGAGAACATTATCTCGGAAAGCAAAAATGGGTATGTTTGAAGGAATAGTTGTTCCAACAATGTTGTATGGTTGCTAGGCGTGGGCTATGGATAGAGTTGTGCGCAGGAGAGTGGAAGTGCTGGAAATGAGATGTTTGAGGACAATATGTTGTGTGAGGTGGTTTGATCGAGTAAGTATTGTAAGGGTAAGAGAGATATGTGGAAATGAGAATAATGTGGTTGAGAGAGCAGAAGATCGTGTTTTGAAATGGTTTGGTCACATGGAGAGAATGAGTGAGGAAAGATTGACCAAGAGGATATATATGTCAGAGGTGGAGGGAACGAGAAGTGGGAGACCAAATTGGAGGTGGAAAGATGGAGTGAAAAAGGTTTTGAGTGATAGGGGGCCTGAACATGCAGTAGGGTGAAAGGAGGGCAAGGAATTGAGTGAATTGGAAAGATGTGGTGTACCGGGGTCGACGTGCTGTCAGTAGATTGAATCAGGGCATGTGAAGCGTCAGGGGTAAACCATGGAAGTTGTGTGGATCCTGGATGTGGAAAGGGAGCTGTAGTTTCGGTGCATTATTACATGACATCTAGAGACTGAGTGTGAACGAATGGGGACTTTGTTGTCTTTTCCTAGCGCTACCTCGCACACATGAGGGGGAGAGGGTTGTTATTCCATGTGTTGCGGGGTGACGATGGGAATAAATGAAGGGAGACAGTATGAATTATGTACATGCGTATACATGTATATGTCTGTGTGTGCATATATAAATGTGTACATTGAGATGTATATGTATGTATATTTGCGTGTGGGGACGTGTATGTATGTACATGTGTATGTGGGTGGGTTAGGCCATTCTTTCGTCTGTTTCCTTGCGCTACCTCGCTAGCGTGGGAGAGAGCGATAAATCAAAATGAAATAAATATATAGATAAAATAAATATATATATATATATATATATATATATATATATATATATATATATATATATATATATATATATATATATATATATATATATATATATATATATATATATATATATATATTTTTCTTTTTTTTTTCTTTTTTTTTTTTTTTTGCTTTGTCGCTGTCTCCCGCGTTTGCGAGGTAGCGCAAGGAAACAGACGAAAGAAATGGCCCAACCCACCCCCATACACATGTACATACATACGTCCACACACGCAAAATATACATACCTACACAGCATTCCATGGTTTACACCAGACGCTTCACATGACCCGATTCAATCCACTGACAGCACGTCAACCCCGGTATACCACATCGCTCCAATTCACTCTATTCCTTGCCCTCCTTTCACCCTCCTGCATGTTCAGGCCCCGATCACACAAAATCTTTTTCACTCCATCTTTCCACCTCCAATTTGGTCTCCCTCTTCTCCTCGTTCACTCCACCTCCGACACATATATCCTCTTGGTCAATCTTTCCTCACTCATTCTCTCCATGTGCCCAAACCATTTCAAAACACCCTCTTCTGCTCTCTCAACCACGCTCTTTTTATTTCCACACATCTCTCTTACCCTTACGTTACTTACTCGATCAAACCACCTCACACCACACATTGTCCTCAAGCATCTTATATCCAGCACATCCATCCTCCTGCGCACAACTCTATCCATAGCCCACGCCTCGCAACCATACAACATTGTTGGAACCACTATTCCTTCAAACATACCCATTTTTGCTTTCCGAGATAATGTTCTCGACTTCCACACATTCTTCAAGGCTCCAAGAATTTTCGCCCCCTCCCCCACCCTCTGATCCTCTTCCGCTTCCATGGTTCCATCCGCTGCCAGATCCACTCCCAGATATCTAAAACACTTTACTTCCTCCAGTTTTTCTCCATTCAAACTTACCTCCCAATTGACTTGACCCTCTACCCTACTGTACCTAATAACCTTGCTCTTATTCACATTTACTCTTAAATTTCTTCTTTCACATACTTTACCAAACTGAGTGACCAGCTTCTGCAGTTTCTCACATGAATCAGCCACCAGCGCTGTATCATCAGCGAACAACAACTGACTCACTTCCCAAGCTCTCTCATCCCCAACAGACTTCATACTTGCCCCTCTTTCCAAAACTCTTGCATTCACCTCCCTAACAACCCCATCCATAAACAAATCAAACAACCATGGAGACATCACACACCCCTGCCGCAAACCTACATTCACTGAGAACCAATCACTTTCCTCTCTTCCTACACGTACACATGCCTTACATCCTCGATAAAAACTTTTCACTGCTTCTAACAACTTTCCTCCCACACCATATATTCTTAATACCTTCCACAGAGCATCTCTATCAACTCTATCATATGCCTTCTCCAGATCCATAAATGCTACATACAAATCCATTTGCTTTTCTAAGTATTTCTCACATATATTCTTCAAAGCAAACACCTTTATATATATATATATATATATATATATATATATATATATATATATATATATATATATATATATATATATATATATATATATATATATATATATATATATATATATATATATATATATATATATATATATATATATGTATATATATATATATATATATATTTATGTATATTGGAAAGGATCACATTTTTGCGCGTGATCAAGATATTCCTATGAGTCCACGGGGAAATTGAAACACGAAAAGTTCCCAAGTGCACATTCGTGTAATAATCACATCATCAGGGGAGACACAACAGAGAAATATGACAGTCAGTTGATATACATCGAAGAGACGAAGCTAGGACGCCATTTGTTAAACATGTGATTTTCCAAACCATATGTTATGGACACCTTGTCGAATGCGGTATACCACATCGTTCCAATTAACTCTATTTCTTGCACGCCTTCCACCCTCCTGCATGTTCAGGCTCCGATCACTCAAAATGTTTTTCACTCCATCTCTCCAACTCCAATTTGGTGTCCCACTTCTGTTCGTTCCCTCCACCTCTGTCAGATATATCCTCTTTGTCAATGTTTCCTCACTCATTCTCTGCATGTGCCCAAACCGTTTCAATACACCCTCTCCTGCTAACTCAACCACACTCTTTTTTACTACCACACATTTCACTTACCCTTTTATTACTTACTCGATCAAACCACCTCACACCACTTATTGTCCTCAAACATCACATTTCCAGCACATCCACCCTCCCCCGCACAGCTCTATTTATAGCCCAATTCTCAGAACCATATAACATTGTTGGAACCACTATTCCTTCTTACATACCCATTTTTGCTTTCCGAGATAAGGTTCTCACCTGCCTCACATTCTTCAATGCTTCCAGAACTTTCACCCCCTAACCCACCCTATGACTCAATTCCGCTTCCATGGTTATATCCGCTGCCCAATCCACTACCAGATATCTAAAACACTTCACATCCTCCAGTTTCTCTACATTCAATCTTACCTCCCAGTTGACTTGTCCCTCACCCTACTCTACCTAATAACCTTGCTCTTATTCTCATTTACTCTCAGCTTTCTTCTCTCCAACACTTTACCAAACTCAGTCACCAGCTTCTGCAGTTTCTTACCCGAATCAGCCACCAGGACTATATCATCAGCCAACAACAGCTAACTCATCCACAGCAGACTGCATACTTGCCTCTCTTTCCAAAACTCTCGCATTCACCTCCCTAACAACCCTATCAATAAACAAATTAAACAACCATGGAGACATCACGCACCCCTGCCGCAAAGCGACATTCACTCAGAACTAATCACTTTCCTCTCTTCCTACTCTTACACATGCCTTACAGCCTCGAAAAAACTTTTCACTGCTTCTAACAACTTGTTTCTCACACCATATATTCTTAATACCTTCCACAGAGCATCTCTCTCAACTCTATCATATGCCTTCTCCAGTTCCATAAATGCTACATAGAAATCCATTTGCTTTTCTAATTATTTCTCACACACATTCCTCAAAGCAAACACCTGATCCAAACATCCTCTACCAATTCCGAAAAGCACACTATCTCCCGGATTAGCGAGGTAGGGCAAAGAAACAGATGAAAGAATGGCCCAACCCACCTAAATCCACATGTGGATACATACACATTCACACACGCAAAATTACGTACCAATACATTTCAACATATACATGTTTATGCAAACAGAGACATATACATATATAAACATGTACATGATTCATGCTTGCTGCTTTTATTCATTTCCGTCACCATCCCACCACACATGAAATGACAACACCCTCCCCCGCATGCGCAAGATGTAGCACTAGGAAAAGACAACAAAGGCCCCATTCGTTCACACTCAGTCTTTAGCTGTTATGTATAATGCACCAAAACGACAGCTCCCTTTCAACATCCAGGCCCCACAGAACTTTCCATGGTTTCCTCTCTACGCTTCACTAGCCCTATTTCAATCCTTTGACAGCGAGTCGACCCAGGTGTACCACATCGTTCCTATTCACTCTATTCCTTGCACGCCTTTCACGCTCCTGCATGTTCAGGCCCCGATCGCTCTAAATATTTTTCACTTTCTTTTCACTTACAGTTTAGTCTCCCACTTCTTCTCGTTCCCTCCACCTCTGACACATATATCCTCTTTGTCAATCTTTCCTCACTCATTATCTCCATGTAACCAAACCATATCAAAACACCCTCTTCTGCTCTCTCAACCACACTCTTTTTATTACCACACATCTTTCTTACCCTTTCATTACTTACTCGTTCAAACCACCTCACATCACATATTCTCCTCAAACATCTCATTTTCAGTACACCCACCCTCATCCGCACAACTCTATAGCCCACGTCTCGCAACCATATTATATCATAGGAACCATTATTCCTTCAAACACAACCCTTTTTGCTTTCCGAGATAATGCTCTCGCCTTCCACACATTTTTCAACTCTCCCAGAACTTTTTCCCCCTCCCCCACCCTGTGACTCACTTCCGATTCCATGATTCCATCCGCTGCCAAAACCACTCGCAGATATCTAGAATACTTCACTTCCTCCAGTTTTTATCATTGAAACTTCCCTCACAATTGATTTGTCCCTCAACCCTACTGTACCTAATAACCTTGCTCTTATTCACATTTACTCTCAGCTTTCTTCTTTCACACACTTTACCAAACTCAGTCACTAGCTTCTGCAGTTTCTCACCGGAATAGCCACTAGCGCTGTATCATCAGCGAACAACAACTGACTCACTTCACAAGCTCCCTCATCCACAACAGACTGCATACTTGCCACTCTTTCCAAAACTGTTGCATTCACCTCCCTAACAACACCATCGATAAACGATTTAAAAAACCTTGAAGACATTACACTACCCCGCCGCAAACTTACATTCACTGAGAACCAATCACTTTCCTTTCTTCCTAAATACATCTCATTCCTTCCCCACTTCCCTTACGTCCTTTGTTCTCATCTTTTGCCATTTTATACTTAGTGTCTCCTGGTACTTCCTCACACGAGTCACCTTCCTAAGCTCACTTACTCTCACCACTCTCTTCACCACAACATTCTCTGTTCTTTTCTGAAAACCTCTACAGATCTTTACCTTCGCCACCACAACATAATGATCAGACATCCCTCCAGTTACACCTCTCAACACATTAACATCCAAAAGTCTCTCTTTCGTGCGCCTATCAATTAACACGTAATCCAATAACGCTCTCTGGCCACCTCTCCTACTTACATACATATACTTATGTATATCTCTCTCTTTTTAAACCAGACATTCCCAATCACCAGTCTTTTATCAGCACAAATATATAAAAGCTCTTCACCATTTTCTTTTACGAGACTGAACACAACAAGTACACCAATTATTCCCCCAACTGCAACATCATTAACCTTTGCATTCAAATTACCCATCTCTATAACCCGGTCTCGCGCATCAAACCTACTAACACACTCACTCAGCTGCTTGCCTCTCATGATCTTTCTTTTCATGCCCAGGTGCATATGCAGCAATATTCACCCATCTCTCTTCCTCCACTTTCTCTTTTACTCATATCAACCTACAGTTTACTTTCTTGCATTCTATCGCATACTCAAACCACTCCTGTTTCAGTAGTGTTACTCCTTCCCTTCCTCTTGTCCTCTCACTAACCCCGATTTTACTCTCAAGACTTTCCAAAACCAATCTTCCCCTTTAACCTTGAGATACGTTTCACTCAGAGCCAAATCGTCCAGGTTCCTTTCCCCAAACATACTAATTATCTCTCCTTTTTTCTCATCTTGGTTACATCCACACACACTTAGACACCCCAGTCAGAGCCTTCGAGAAGGATGAACACTCCCGCGTGACTCCTTCTGTTTTCCCTTTTACAAAGTTAAAATACAAGGGGGGGGGGGGGGGGGGTAGTTCTAGCCTCCGCTCCCGTCCCCTTTAGTCGCCTTCTTCGACACGGGAGGAATGAGTGGGAAGTATTCTTTCTCCTCTATCCCCAGGGATACACACACACACACACACACACACACACACACACACACATATATATATATATATATATATATATATATATATATATATATATATATATATATATATATATATATATATATATATATCTATATATATATATATATATATATATATATATATATATATATATATATATATATATTTATATTAATATATACATATACATACGTATCCCTGGGGATAGAGGACAAAGAATACCTCCTATGCATTCCTCACGTGTCGTAGAAGGCGACTAAAGGGGACGGGAGTAGGGGGCTAGAAGCCCCCCCCCCCCCCCCGCCTTGTATTTTAACTTTCTAAAAGGTAAACAGATGAGGGAGTCACGCGGGGTGTCTAAATGAGTGTGGATGTAACCAAGGTGGGAAAAATGGAGAGATAGGTAGTATTTTTGAGGAATCGAACCCGGATGTTTAGGCTCTGAGTGAAACAAAGCTCAAGGGTAAAGAGGAAGAGAGGTTTGGGAATGTCTTGGGAGTAAAGTCAGGGGTTGATGAGTGGACAAGAGCAAGGGAATGAGTAGCGCTACTCATGAAACAGGAGTTTTGGGAGTATGTGATAGAGTGTAAGAAAGTAGACTCTAGATTCATATGTGAAAAACGGAAAGTGGATGGAAAGAGATCGGTGATTACTTGTGCATATGCACCTGGGCATGAGAAGAAAGTGTTTTGGGAGCAGTTGAGTGAGTGTGTTAGTATTTCTGATGCATGAGACCGGGTTATAGTGATGACTGATTTGAATGCAAAGGTTAATAATGTGGCACTTGAGGGAATAATTGGTGTACATTGGGTGTTCAGTCTTTTCAATGGAAATGGTGAAGAGCTTGTAGATTTGTGTGCTGAAAAAGGGCTGGTGATTCGGAATACCTGGTTTAAAAACGGAAATATATATAAGTATACGTATGTAAGTAGAAGAGATGGCCAGAGAACGTTATTGGATTACTTGTTTATTGATAGGCACGCAAAAGAGAGGCTTTTGGATTATGATGTCCTGAGAGGTGCAACTGGAGGGATATGTGATCATTATCTGGTGGAGGCAAAGGTGAAGATTTGTATGGGTTTTCAGAAAAGAAGAGAGAATGTTGTGGTGAAGAGAGTGGTGAGAGTAAGTGAGCTTCGGAAGGAGACTTGTGTGAGGAAGTACCAGGAGAGACTGATTACAAAATGGAAAGAGGTGAGCACAAAGGACATAAGGGGAGTGGGGGAGGAATGGGACGTATTTAGGGAAGCAGTAATGGCTTCCACAAAAGATGCTTGTGGCATGAGAAGCGAAGGAGGTGGGCAGATTAGAAAGGGTAGCGAGTGGTGGGATGAAAAAGTAAGATTACTAATGAAAGAGAAGAGAGAGGTATTTGGACGATTTTTGCAGGGAAATAATGCAAATGAGTCGGAGATGTATGAAAGAAAGAGGCTGAAGGTCAAGAAAAAGGTGCAAGAGGTGAAAAAGAGAGCAAATTAGAGTTGGGGTGAGAGAGCATCATTAAATTCCAGGGAGAATAAAAAAGATGTCTTGCAAGGAGGTAAATAAAATGGGAATATCAGAAATCCTCCCCTCCTTGTATTAACTTTCTAAAATGGGAAACAGAAGAAGGAGTCACGCGGGGAGTGCTCATCCTCCTCGAAGGCTCAGAGTGGGGTGCCTAAATGTGTGTGGATGTAACCAAGATGTGAAAAAAGGAGAGATAGGTAGTAAGTTTGAGGAAAGGATCCTGGATGTTTTGGCTCTGAGTGAAACGAAGCTCAAGGGTAAAGGGGAAGAGTGGTTTGGGAATGTCTGGGGAGTAAAGTCAGGGGTTAGTGAGAGGACAAGAGCAAGGGAAGGAGTAGCAATACTCCTGAAACAGGAGTTGTGGGAGTATGTGATAGAATGTAAGAAAGTAAATTCTCGATTAATATGGGTAAAACTGAAAGTTGATGGAGAGAGGTGGGTGATTATTGGTGCATATGCACCTGGGCTTGAGAAGAAAGATCATGAGAGGCAAGTGTTTTGGGAGCAGCTGAATGAGTGTGTTAGTGGTTTTGATGCACGAGATCGGGTTATAGTGATGGGTGATTTGAATGCAAAGGTGAGTAATATGGAAGTTGAGGGAATAATTGGTATACATGGAGTGTTCAGTTTGTAAATGGAAATGGTGAAGAGCTTGTAGATTTATGTGCTGAAAAAGGACTGATGCTTGGGAATACCTAGTTTAAAAAGCGAGATATACATAAGTATACTTATGTAAGTAGGAGAGATGGCCAGAGAGCGTTATTGGATTACGTGTTAATTGACAGGCGTGCGAAAGAGAGACTTTTGGATGTTGATGTGCTGAGAGGTGCAACTGGAGGGATGTCTGATCATTATCTTGTGGAGGCTAAGGTGAAGATTTGTATGGGTTTTCAGAAAAGAAGAGTGAATGTTGGGGTGAAGAGGGTGGTGAGAGTAAGTGAGCTTGGGAAGGAGACCTGTGTGAGGAAGTACCAGGAGAGACTGAGTACAGAATGGAAAAAGGTGAGAACAATGGAAGTAAGGGGAGTGGGGGAGGAATGCGATGTATTTAGGGAATCAGTGATGGATTGCGCAAAAGATGCTTGTGGCATGAGAAGAGTGGGAGGTGGCTTGATTAGAAAGGGTAGTGAGTGGTGGGATGAAGAAGTAAGAGTATTAGTGAAAGAGAAGAGAGAGGCATTTGGACGATTTTTGCAGGGAAAAAATGCAATTGAGTGGGAGATATATAAAAGAAAGAGACAGGAGGTCAAGAGAAAGGTGCAAGAGGTGAAAAAAAGGGCAAATGAGAGTTGGGGTGAGAGAGTATCATTAAATTTTAGGGAGAATAAAAAGATGTTCTGGAAGGAGGTAAATAAAGTGCGTAAGACAAGGGAGCAAATGGGAACTTCAGTGAAGGGCGCAAATGGGGAGGTGAAAACAAGTAGTGGTGATGTGAGAAGGAGATGGAGTGAGTATTTTGAAGGTTTGTTGAATGTGTTTGATGATAGAGTGGCAGATATAGGGTGTTTTGGTCGAGGTGGTGTGCAAAGTGAGAGGGTTAGGGAAAATGATTTGGTAAACAGAGAAGAGGTAGTGAAAGCTTTGCGGAAGATGAAAGCCGGCAAGGCAGCAGGTTTGGATGGTATTGCAGTGGAATTTATTAAAAAAGGGGGTGACTGTATTGTTGACTGGTTGGTAAGGTTATTTAATGTATGTATGACTCATGGTGAGGTGCCTGAGGATTGGCGGAATGCGTGCATAGTGCCATTGTACAAAGGCAAAGGGGATAAGAGTGAGTGCTCAAATTACAGAGGTATAAGTTTGTTGAGTATTCCTGGTAAATTATATGGGAGGGTATTGATTGAGAGGGTGAAGGCATGTACAGAGCATCAGATTGGGGAAGAGCAGTGTGGTTTCAGAAGTGGTAGAGGATGTGTGGATCAGGTGTTTGCTTTGAAGAATGTATGTGAGAAATACTTAGAAAAGCAAATGGATTTGTATGTAGCATGTATGGATCTGGAGAAGGCATATGATAGAGTTGATAGAGATGCTCTGTGGAAGGTATTAAGAATATATGGTGTGGGAGGAAAGTTGTTAGAAGCAGTGAAAAGTTTTTATCGAGGATGTAAGGCATGTGTACTTGTAGGAAGAGAGGAAAGTGATTGGTTCTCAGTGAATGTAGGTTTGCGGCAGGGGTGTGTGATGTCTCCATGGTTGTTTAATTTGTTTATGGATGGGGTTGTTAGGGAGGTAAATGCAAGAGTTTTGGAAAGAGGGGCAAGTATGAAGTCTGTTGGGGATGAGAGAGCTTGGGAAGTGAGTCAGTTGTTGTTCGCTGATGATACAGCGCTGGTGGCTGATTGATGTGAGAAACTGCAGAAGCTGTTGACTGAGTTTGGTAAAGTGTGTGCAAGAAGAAAGTTAAGCGTAAATGTGAATAAGAGAAAGGTTATTAGGTACAGTGTGGTTGAGGGTTAAGTCAATTGGGAGGTGAGTTTGAATGGAGAAAAACTGGAGGAAGTGAAGTGTTTTAGATATCTGGGAGTGGATCTGGCAGCGGATGGAACCATGGAAGCGGAAGTGGATCATAGGGTGGGGGAGGGGGCGAAAATTCTAGGGGCCTTGAAGAATGTGTGGAAGTCGAGAACAATATCTCGGAAAGCAAAAATGGGTATGTTTGAAGGAATAGTGGTTCCAACAATGTTGTTTGGTTGCGAGGCGTGGGCTATGGATAGAGTTGTGCGCAGGAGGATGGATGTGCTGGAAATGAGATGTTTGAGGACAATGTGTGGTGTGAGGTGGTTTGATCGAGTAAGTAACGTAAGGGTAAGAGAGATGTGTGGAAATAAAAAGAGCGTGGTTGAGAGAGCAGAAGAGGGTGTTTTGAAGTGGTTTGGGCACATGGAGAGAATGAGTGAGGAAAGATTGACCAAGAGGATATATGTGTCGGAGGTGGAGGGAACGAGGAGAAGAGGGAGACCAAATTGGAGGTGGAAAGATGGAGTGAAAAAGATTTTGTGTGATCGGGGCCTGAACATGCAGGAGGGTGAAAGGAGGGCAAGGAATAGAGTGAATTGGAGCGATGTGGTATACCGGGGTTGACGTGCTGTCAGTGGATTGAATCAAGGCATGTGAAGCGTCTGGGGTAAACCTTGGAAAGCTGTGTAGGTATGTATATTTGCGTGTGTGGACGTATGTATATACATGTGTATGGGGGTGGGTTTGGCCATTTCTTTCGTCTGTTTCCTTGCGCTACCTCGCAAACGCGGGAGACAGCGACAAAGTATAATAAAAAAAAAATATCAGTAAAGTTAGCTAATGGGGCGTTGATAACAAGTGGTACTGATGTGAGAAGGATGGAGTAAGAAACGGAAGGTATGTTGAATGGGTTTGATGATAGAGTGGCAGATATATGGTGCTTTGGTCGGGGTGGTGTGCAAAGTGAAAAGGTTAGGGAAAATGATTTGGTAAGCAGAATAGAGGTAGTAAAAGCTTTTCGGAAGATGAGAACCGGAGAGGCAGAGGTTTTCCATTGCATTGCAGTGAAATCTATAAAAAAAAAGGCGGTGACTGTGTTCTTGACTGGTTGGTAAGGTAATTGAATCTATGTATGACTCATGGTGAGATGCCTGAGGAGTGGCGAAATGCATGCATAGTGCCACTGTACAAAGGTAAAAGGGATAAAGATATGTGCTCAAATTTAGAGGTATAAGTTTGTTGAGTATTCCTGGGATATTATATGGGAGGGTATTGATTGAGAGGGTGAATGCATGTACAGAGCATGACACTGGGGAGGAGCAGTGTGGTTTCAGAAGTGGTAGATGATGTGTGGATCAGGTGTTTCCTTTGAAGAATGTATGTAAGAAATACTTAGAAAAGCAAATAGATTTGTATGAAGCATCTATGGATCTGGAGGAGGCACATGATAGACTTAGTAGAGATGCTCTATGGAATGTATTAAGAATATATGGTGAGAGAGGCAAGTTGCCAGAAGTACTGAAAATTTTTTATCGATAATGTAAGGCATGTGTACGAGTAGCAAGTGAGGAAAGAGATTGGTTCTCAGTGAATATCGGTTTGCGGCAGGGGAGCGTGATGTCTCCATGGTTGTTAAATTTGTTCACTGATGGGGTTCTTAGGGAGGTGAATGCATCTCTCTTACCCCTTCATTACTTACTCTTTCAAACCACATCACACCACATATTGCCCTGAAACATATCATTTCCAGCACATCAACCGTAATCTGCACAACTCTATCTATAACGCACGCCTCGCTACCATACAACGTTCTTTGAACAGCTATTCCTTCAAACATACCCATTTTTGCTTTCCGAGATAACATTTTCACCTTCTACACATTTTTCATCACTCCCAGAACTTTCGCCCCCGACCCCACCCTATGACTCATTTCCGCTTCAGCGGTTCCATCAGCTGCCAAATCCACTCGCAAATATCTAAAAGACTTCAATTCCTCCAGTTTTTCTCCATTCAAACTTACCTCAAAATTGACTTGTCCCTCAACCCTACAGTACCTAATAACCGTGCTCTTATTCACATTAACTCTCAGCTCTCTTCTTTCATCCACTTTACCAAACTCAGTCACCAACTTCTGCAGTTTTCACCGGAATCAGCCACCAGCGCTGTATCATTAGCGAACAACAACTGACTCACTTCCGAAGCTCTCTAATCCACAACAGATTGCATACTTGCCCTTCTTTCCAAAACTCTTACAATTACCTCCATAACAACCCCATCCATAAACAAATTAAACAACCATTCAGACATCACGCACCCCTGCTGCAAACCGACATTCACTGAGAACCAATCACTTTCCTCTCCTCCTACTCGTACACATGCCTTACATCTTCGATAAAGACTTTTCACTGCTTCTAACAACTTGCCTCCCACACCATATATTCTTCATATCTTCCAGAGAACATCTCTATCAACTCTATCATATCCCTTTCGCAGATCCATAAAAATTACATACAAATCCATTTGCTTTTCTAAGGATTTCTCACATACATTCTTCAAAGCAAACACCTGATCCAACATTCTCTACCACTTCTGAAACCACACTGTCTACTGCATTACCGAGGTAGCGCAAGGAAGCAGACGAAAGAATGGCCCAACCCACCCACATACACATGTATATACACAATTCACACGCACAATTACGTACCTATACATTTCAACATATGTGTGTATATATATATATATATATATATATATATATATATATATATATATATATATATATATATATATATATATATATATATATATATATATATATATATATATATATATATATATATATATATATATATATATATATATATATATATATATATATATTGACATTTCATGAGTGGCGGGGTGGCGAGGGGACAGAATAAAGGCAATAAGTTTGAATTATATACATGTGTATATATGAATATATATTTATAAGAGTGAGTGCTCAAATTACAGAGGTATAAGTTTTTTGAGTATTCCTGGCAAATTATATGGGAGGGTATTGATTGAGAGGGTGAAGGCATGTACAGAGCATCTGATTGGGGAAGAGCAGTGTGGTTTCAGAAGTGGTAGAGGATGTGTGGATCAGGTGTTTGCTTTGAAGAATGTATGTGAGAAATACTTAGAAGAGCAAATGGATTTGTATGTAGCATTTATGGATCTGGAGAAGGCATATGATAGAGTTGATAGAGATGCTCTGTGGAAGGTATTAAGAATATATGGTGTGGGAGGAAAGTTGTTAGAAGCAGTGAAAAGTTTTTATCGAGGATGTAAGGCATGTGTACGTGTAGGAAGAGAGGAAAGTGATTGGTTCTCAGTGAATGTAGGTTTGCGGCAGGGGTGTGTGATGTCTCCATGGTTGTTTAATTTGTTTATGGATGGGGTTGTTAGGGAGGTGAATGCAAGAGTTTTGGAAAGAGGGGCAAGTATGAAGTCTGTTGTGGATGAGAGAGCTTGGGAAGTGAATCAGTTGTTGTTCGCTGATGATACAGCGCTGGTGGCTGATTCATGTGAGAAACTGCAGAAGCTGGTGACTGAGTTTGGTAAAGTGTGTGAAAGAAGAAAGTTAAGAGTAAATGTCAATAAGAGCAAGGTTATTAGGTACAGTAGGGTTGAGGGTCAAGTCAATTGGGAGGTGAGTTTGAATGGAGAAAAACTGGAGGAAGTGAAGTGTTTTAGATATCTGGGAGTGGATCTGGCAGCGGATGGAAACATGGAAGCGGAAGTGGATCATAGGGTGGGGGAGGGGGCGAAAATTCTGGGAGCCTTGAAGAATGTGTGGAAGTCGAGAACATTATCTCGGAAAGCAAAAATGGGTATGTTTGAAGGAATAGTGGTTCCAACAATGTTGTATGGTTGCGAGGCGTGGACTATGGATAGAGTTGTGTGCAGGAGGATGGATGTGCTGGAAATGAGATGTTTGAGGACAATGTGTGGTGTGAGGTGGTTTGATCGAGTAAGTAACGTAAGGGTAAGAGAGATGTGTGGAAATAAAAAGAGCGTGGTTGAGAGAGCAGAAGAGGGTGTTTTCAAATGGTTTGGTCACATGGAGAGAATGAGTGAGGAAAGATTGACCAAGAGGATATATGGGTCGGAGGTGTAGGGAACGAGGAGAAGAGGGAGACCAAATTGGAGGTGGAAAGATGGAGTGAAAAAGATTTTGTGTGATCGGGGCCTGAACATGCAGGAGGGTGAAAGGAGGGCAAGGAATAGAGTGAATTGGAGCGATGTGGTATACCGGGGTTGACGTGCTGTCAGTGGATTGAATCAGGGCATGTGAAGCGTCTGGGGTAAACCATGGAAAGCTGTGTAGGTATGTATATTTGCGTGTGTGGACGTATGTATATACATGTGTATGGGGGTGGGTTGGGACATTTCTTTCGTCTGTTTCCTTGTGCTACCTCGCAAACGCGGGAGGCAGCGACAAAGCAAAAAAAAAAAAGAAAATATATATATATATATATATATATATATATATATATATATATATATATATATATATATATATATATATATATATATTTATTATTATTATTATACTTTGTCGCTGTCTCCCGCGTTTGCGAGGTAGCGCAAGGAAACAGACGAAAGAAATGGCCCAACCCCCCCATACACATGTATATACATACGTCCACACACGCAAATATACATACCTACACAGCTTTCCATGGTTTACCCCAGACGCTTCACATGCCTTGCTTCAATCCATTGACAGCACGTCAACCCCGGTATACCACATCGCTCCAATTCACTCTATTCCTTGCCCTCCTTTCACCCTCCTGCATGTTCAGGCCCCGATCACACAAAATCTTTTTCACTCCATCTTTCCACCTCCAATTTGGTCTCCCTCTTCTCCTTGTTCCCTCCACCTCCGACACATATATCCTCTTGGTCAATCTTTCCTCACTCATCCTCTCCATGTGCCCAAACCACTGGGTATATATATATATATATATATATATATATATATATATATATATATATATATATATATATATATATATATATATATATATACCCAGATATATTCATATATACGCATGTATATAATTCAAACTTGTTGCCTTTATTCTTTCCCCTCGCCACCCCGCCACTCATGAAATGTCAACCCCCTTCTTCTGCATGCGCACGAGGTATCGCTAGGAAAAGACAACAAAGGCCATATTCGTTCACATTCAGTATTTATGTGTCATGTATAATGCACCGAAACTACATCTCCTTTTCCAAATCCAGGCCCCACAAAACTTTCCTTGGTTTACCCAAGACGCTTCACTAGTCCTAGATCAATCCATTGACAGCATGTCGACCCAAGAATACCACATCGTTCCAATTCACTCTATTCCTTTCACCCTCCTGCAAGTTCAGGCCCTGATCGCTCAGAATCTTTTTCACTCTATCTTTCCACTTCCAGTTTAGTCTCCCACTTCTCCTCGTTCCCTCCACCTCTGACACTTATATCCTCTTTGTCAATCATTCATCACTCATTCTCTCCATGTGACCAAACAATTTTGATACTCCCTCTTCTGCTCTCTAAACCACACTCTTTTTATTATCACAAATCTTTCTTATCCTTTCATTACTTACTCGATCAAACCACCTCACACCACATATTATCCTCGAATATCTCATTTCCAGGACATCCACCTTCCTCCGCACAACTCTATCTATAGCCCACGCCTCGCAACCACATAACATTGTAGGAACCACTATTCCTTAAAATACCCCCTATTATGCTTTTCGAGATAAGGTTCTCGCATTCCACACATTTTTCAACGCCCCCAGTACTTTCGCCCTTCCTCAACCATGTGACTCACTTCCGATTCCATGGTTCCATCCGCTGCCAAATCCACTCGCATATATCTAAAACACTTCAATTCCTCCAGTTTTTCTCCATGCAAACTTACCTCCCAGTTGATTTGTCTCTCAACCCTAATGTACCTAATAACCTTGCTTTTATACACACTTACTCTCAGCTTTCTTCTTCCTCACGCTTTACCAAACTCAGTCACCAGCTTCTGCAGTTTCAAACCCGAATCAGCCATCAGCGCTGTATCATCAGCGAACAACAACTGACTCACTTTCCAAGCTCTCTCATCCACAACAGACTGCATACTTGCCGCTCTCTCTACAATCTTGCATTCACCTCCCTAATAACCCCATCAATAAACGAATCAGCAGCCATAGAGACACCAGACACCCCTGCCGCAAACCAACATTCACTGAGAACCAATCTCTTTGCTCTCTTGGTACTCGTACACATGCCTTATATTCTCGATTAAAAATTTTCACTGCTTCTAACAACTTGCCTCCCACACCATATATTCTTAATACCTTCAACAGATTATCTCTACCAACTCTGTCATCTATAAATGCTTCATACAAATCTATTTGCTTTTCTAAGTAATTCTTACATACATTCTTCAAAGGAAACACTTTATCCGAAAATCATCTACCCCTTCTGAAACCACACTGCTTCTCCCCAGTGTCATACTCTGTACATGCATTCACCCTCTCAATCAATACCCTCCCATAAAATTTCCCAGGAATACTCAAACTTGTACCTCTGTAATTTGAGCGCATACCTTTATCCCTTTTACCTTTGAACAATGGCCCTATGCATGCATTTCGCCAATTTTCACGCATCTCTCCATGAGTCATACATGCATTAACTAACCTTACAAACCAGTCAGGAACACAGTCACCCCCTTTTCTTTATGAAGTCCACTGCAATACAATCCAAATCCGCTGTGACTCCGGCTTTCATCTTCAGCAAAGCTTTTATTACCTCTTTTCTGTTTACCAAATCATTCTCCCTAACCCCCTCACTTTGCACACCACCTCGACCAATCACCATATATGTGCCACTATCTCATCAAACATATTGAACAAACCTTAAAAATCCTCAGTCCATCTCCTTCTCACATCACCACTATTTGCTATCACCTCCCCATTAGCTCCCTTCACTGATGTTCCCATTCTATTTACCTCCTTCCAAAGTATCTTTTTATTCTCCCTAGAATTTAATGATACTCTCTCACCCCAACTCTCATTTGCTCTCATTTTTTATGCCTTGCATTTTTCTCTTGACCTCCTGCCTCTTTCTTTTATACATCCACTCATTTGCATTATTTCCCTGCAAAATTCGTCCAAATGCCTCTCTTCTCTTTCACTAGGAATCTTTCTTTTACATCCCACAACTCACTACCCTTTCTAATCTGCCCAACACCCTCGCTTCTCATGCCACAAGCATCTTTTGTGGAAGGCATCACTGCTTCCCTAAATATATCCCATTCCTCCACCACTCCCCTTTGTTCTCACTTTTTTCCCTTCTGTCCTCAGTCTCTCCTAGTACTTCCTCACAAAAGTCTTTCCCAAACTCACTCTCAACACTCTCTTCATCATAACGTTCTCTCTTCTTTTCTGAAAACCTCTACAAATCTTCACCTTCGCCTCCACAAGATATTGATCAGACATTCCTCCAGTTGCACCTCTCAGCACATTTACATCCAAAAGTCTCTCTTTCGCGCGCCTATCAATTAACATGTAATCCAATAACGCTCTTTGGCCATCTTTCCTACTTACATACGTATACTTATGTATATCTCTCTTTTTAAACCAGGCATTCCCAATCACGAGTACTTTTTCGGCGCACAAATCTACAAACTCTTCACCATTTCCATTTACAAGAATGAACACCCCATGTACACCAATTTTTCCCTCAACTGCCACATTACTAACCTTTGCATTCAAATCACCCATCACTATAACCCGGTCTCATGCATCAAAAATACTACCACACTCACTCAGCTGCTCCCAAAACACTTGCCTCTCCTGATCTTTCTTCTCATGCCCAGGTGAATATGCACCAATAATCACCGATCTCCCTTCATTCCCTTTTCATTTTACCCATATTGGTCTAGAGTTTAGTTTCTTACACTCTATCACATACTCCCACCACTCATATTTTAGGAGTACAGTTACTCCTCCCTTTGTCTTGTCCTCTCATCAACCCCTGCCTTTACTCACAAGACATTCCCAACCACTCTTCCCCTTTACCCTTGAGTGGTTTCACTCAAAGCTTGAACATCCAGGTTACTTTCCTCAAAGCAACTACCTATCTTTCCTTTTTTCTCATCTGGGTTATATCCATACACATTTACATACCCCGCCTGACTTACTTTTCTCTTTCCCCTTTTAGAAAGTAGAAACATATGAAGGGGAGGATCTCTAGCCCCCCACTCCCGTCCCTTTTAGTCGCCCTCTACGACAAGTGAGGAATGCGCGTGAAGTATTCTTTCTCCACTTTCCCCAGGAATAAACGTATGTATATACATGTGTATGGGGGTGGGTTGGGCCATTTCTTTCGTCTGTTTCCTTGCGCTACCTCGCAAACGCGGGAGACAGCGGCAAAAAAAAAAAAAAATATATATATATATATATATATATATATAATATATATATATATATATATATATATATATATATATATATATATATATATATTTTTTTTGCTTTGTCGCTGTCTCCCGCGTTTGCGAGGTAGCGCAAGGAAACAGACGAAAGAAATGGCCCAACCCACCCCCATACACATGTATATACATACGTCCACACACGCAAATATACATACCTACACAGCTTTCCAAAGTTTACCCCAGACGCTTCACATGCCCTGATTCAATCCACTGAGAGCACGTCAACCCCGGTATACCACATTGATCCAATTCACTCTATTCCTTGCCCTCCTTTCACCCTCCTGCATGTTCAGGCCCCGATCACACAAAATCGTTTTCACTCCATCTTTCCACCTCCAATTTGGTCTCCCACTTCTCCTCGTTCCCTCCACCTCCGACACATATATCCTCTTCGTCAATCTTTCCTTACTCATTCTCTCCATGTGTCCAAACCATTTCAAAACACCCTCTTCTGCTCTCTCAACCACGCTCTTTTTATTTCCACACATCTCTCTTATCCTTACGTTACTTACTCGATCAAACCACCTCACACCACACATTGTCCTCAAACATCTCATATCCAGCACATCCATCCTCCTGCGCACAACTCTATCCATAGCCCACGCCTCGCAACCATACAACATTGTTGGAACCACTATTCCTTTAAACATACCCAGTTTTGCTTTCCGAGATAATGTTCTCGACCTCCACACATTGAGTTGAGTCAGTTGTTGTTCGCTGATGATACAGCGCTGGTGGCTGATTCATGTGAGAAACTGCAGAAACTGGTGACTGAGTTTGGTGAAGTGTGTGAAAGAGGAAAGTTAAGAGTAAATGTGAATAAGAGCAAGGTAATTAGGTACAGTAGGGTTGAGGGTCAAGTCAATTGGGAGGTAAGTTTGAATGGAGAAAAACTGGAGGAAGTAAAGTGTTTTAGATATCTAGGAGTGGATCTGGCAGCGGATGGAACCATGGAAGCGGAAGTGGATCATAGTGTGGGGGAGGGGGCGAAAATTCTGGGAGCCTTGAAGAATGTGTGGAAGTCGAGAACATTATCTCGGAAAGCAAAAATGGGTATGTTTAAAGGAATAGTGGTTCCAACAATGTTGTATGGTTGCGAGGCGTGGGCTATGGATAGAGTTGTGCGCAGGAGGATGGATATGCTGGAAATGAGATGTTTGAGGAAAATGTGTGGTGTGAGGTGGTTTGATCGAGTAAGTAGCGTAAGGGTAAGAGAGATGTGTGGAAATAAAAAGAGCGTGGTTGAGAGAGCAGAAGAGGGTGTTTTGAAATGGTTTGGGCACATGGAGAGAATGAGTGAGGAAAGATTGACCAAGAGGATATATATGTCGGAGGTGGAGGGAACGAGGAGAAGTGGGAGACCAAATTGGAGGGGGAAAGATGGAGTGAAAAAGATTTTGAGTGATCGGGGCCTGAACATGCAGGAGGGTGAAAGGAGGGCAAGGAATAGAATGAATTGGATCGATGTGGTATACCGGGGTTGACGTGCTGTCAGTGGATTGAATCAGGGCATGTGAAGCGTCTGGGGTAAACCATAGAAAACTGTGTAGGTATGTATATTTGCGTGTGTGGACGTATGTATATACATGTGTATGGGGGTGGGTTGGGCCATTTCTTTCGTCTGTTTCCTTGCGCTACCTCGCAAACTTTGGAGACAGCGACAAATCAAAAAAAAAAAAAGAATATATATATAAAAATATATATATATATATATATATATATATATATATATATATATATATATATATATATATATATATATATATATATATATTTATATATATATATATATATATATATATATATATATATATATATATATATATATATATATATATATATATATATATATATATATATATATAAGTGGTAGAGGATGTGTGGATCAGGTGCTTGCTTCGAAGAATATATGTGAGAAATACTTAGAAAAGCAAATGGATTTGTATGTAGCATTTATGGATCTGGAGAAGGGATATGATAGAGTTGATAGAGATGCTCTGTGGAAGGTATTAAGAATATATGGTGTGGGAGGGAAGTTGTTAGAAGCAACGAAAACTTTTTATCGAGGATGTAAGGCATGTGTACGTGTAGGAAGAGAGGAAAGTGATTGGTTCTCAGTGAATGTTGGTTTGCGGCAGGGGTGCGTGATGTCTCCATGGTTGTTTGATTTGTTTATGGATGGGGTTGTTAGGGAGGTGAATGCAAAAGTTTTGGAAAGAGGGGCAAGTATGAAGTCTGTTGTACATGAGAGAGCTTGGGAAGTGAGTCAGTTGTTATTCGCTGATGATACAGAGCTGGTGGCTGATTCATGTGAGAAGCTGTTGACTGAGTTTGGTAACGTGTGTGAAAGAAGAAAGTTAAGAGTAAATGTGAATAAGATCAAGGTTATTAGGTACAGTAGGGTTGAGGGTCAAGTCAACTGGGAGGTAAGTTTGAATGGAGAAAAACTGGAGGAAGTAAAGTGTTTTAGATAGGAGTGGATCTGGCAGCGGATGGAACCATGGAAGCGGAAGTTAATCATAGGGTGGGGGAGTGGGCGAAAATCCTGTGAGCCTTGAAGAAGGTGTGGAAGTCGAGAACATTATCTCGGAAATCAAAAATGGGTATGTTTGAAGGAATAGTGGTTCCAACAATGTTGTATGGTTGCGAGGCGTGGGCTATGGATAGAGTTGTGCGCAGGAGGGTGGATGTGCTGCAAATGAGATGTTTGAGGACAATGTGTGGTGTGTGGTGGTCTGATCGAATAAGGAATGTAAGGGTAGGAGAGATGTGTGCAAATAAAAAGAGCGTGGTTGAGAGATCAGGAGAGGGTGTTTTTAAATGGTTTGGGCACATGGAGAGAATGAGTGAGGAAAGATTGACCAAGAGGATATATGTGTCGGAGGTGGAGGGAACGAGGAGAAGTTGGAGACCAAATTTTAGGTGGAAAGATGGAGTGAAAAACATTTTGAGTGATCGGGGCCTGAACATGCAGGAGGGTAAAAGACGGGCAAGGAATAGAGTGAATTGGATCGATATGGTATACCGGGGTTGACGTGCTGTCAGTGGATTGAATCAGGGCATGTGAAGCGTCTGGGTTCAACCATGAAAAGTTGTGTGGGGCCTGGATGTGGAAAGGGAGATGTGTTTCGGGCATTATTGCATGACAGCTAGAGACTGAGTGTGAACGAACCTCACACCACACATTGTCCTCAAACATCTCATTTCCAGCACATCCACCCTCCTGCGCAACACTCTATCGATAGCCCACGCCTCGCAACCATACAACATTGCTGGAACCACTATTCCTTCCAACATACCCATTTTTGCTTTCCGAGATAATGTTCTCGACTTCCAAACATTCTTCAAGGCTTCCAGGATTTTCGCCCCCTCCCCCACCCTATGATTCACTTCCGCTTCCATAGTTCCATCCGCTGCCAGATCCACTCCTAGATATCTAAAACACTTTACTTCCTCCAGTTTTTCTCCATTCAAACCTACCTCTCAACTGACTTGACTGTCAACCCTACTGTGCCTAATAACCTTACTCTTATTCACATTTGCTCTTAATTTTCTTCTTTCACACACTTTAACAAACTCAGTCACCAGCTTCTGCAGTTTCTCACATGAATCAGCCAACATCTCTGTATCATCAGCGAACAACAACTGACTCACTTTCCAAGATCTCTCATCAACAACAGACTTCATTTTTGCGCCTCTTTCTAAAACTCTTGCATTCACCTCCCTAACATCCCCATCCATAAACAAATCAAACAACAATGGAGACATCACACACCCCTGCCGCAAACCTACATTCACTGAGAACCAATCACTCTCCTCTCTTCTTACACGTACACATGTCTTACATCCTCGATAAAAACTTTTCACTGCTTCTAACAACTTGCCACCCAGACCATATATTCTTAATACCTTCTACAGACCATCGCTGTCAACTCTATCATATGCCTTCTCCAGATCCATAAATGCTACATACAAATCCATTTGCTTTTCTAAGTATTACTTATATAACTCTGCGTTGTACAGTCAGGTTCGGTAAAACGCTCTCAGCTAGCTATGTGTTCTGTTCGGAAACAACCGATAGACCCCGTTGCTCACCATAGTGAGACGAAGGGTATTCGAGTACTTAGTATTTCGAATAGTTGTTTCCTATTATACAGTCCCTTAGCCTAGCGGTTAGCATGCCTGCCTCTTGCACAAGGGGTCCCAGGTTCGATCCTGGCTGATGGAGCTTTGTATGTTCTATGAAGGTGCGCGTTCATATACACTTTATTCGTATTCATATAACTCCGCGTTGTACAGTCATGTTCGGTAAAACGCTCTCAGCTGGCTATGTGTTCTGTTCGGAAACAACCGATAGACCCCGTTGCTCACCATTGTGAGACGAAGGGTATTCGAGTACTTAGTATTTCGAATAGTTGTTTCCTATTATACAGTCCCTTAGCCTATCGGTTAGCATGCCTGCCTCTTGCACAAGGGTTTCCAGGTTCGATCCTGGCTGATGGAGCTTTGTATGTTCTATGAAGGTGCGCGTTCATATACACTTTATTCGTATGTATATATATGTATATATATATATATATATATATATATATATATATATATATATGTATATATATATATATATTTTTTTTTTTTTTTTTTTTTTTTTATACTTTGTCGCTGTCTCCCGCGTTTGCGAGGTAGCGCAAGGAAACAGACGAAAGAAATTCCCCAACCCCCCCCATACACATGTACATACACACGTCCACACACACAAATATACATACCTACACAGCTTTCCATGGTTTACCCCGGACGCTTCACATGCCTTGATTCAATCCACTGACAGCACGTCAACCCCTGTATACCACATCGCTCCAATTCACTCTATTCCTTGCCCTCCTTTCACCCTCCTGCATGTTCAGGCCCCGATCACACAAAATCTTTTTCACTCCATCTTTCTACCTCCAATTTGGTCTCCCTCTTCTCCTCGTTCCCTCCACCTCCGACACATATATCCTCTTGGTCAATCTTTCCTCACTCATTCTCTCCATGTGCCCAAACCATTTTAAAACACCCTCTTCTGCTCTCTCAACCACGCTCTTTTTATTTCCACACATCTCTCTTACCCTTACGTTACTTACTCGATCAAACCACCTCACACCACACATTGTCCTCAAACATCTCATTTCCAGCACATCCATCCTCCTGCGCACAACTCTATCCATAGCCCACGCCTCGCAACCATACAACATTGTTGGAACTACTATTCCTTCAAACATACCCATTTTTGCTTTCCGGGATAATGTTCTCGACTTCCACACATTTTTCAAGGCTCCCAAAATTTTCGCCCCCTCCCCCACCCTATGATCCACTTCCGCTTCCATGGTTCCATCCGCTGACAGATCCACTCCCAGATATCTAAAACACTTCACTTCCTCCAGTTTTTCACCATTCAAACTCACCTCCCAATTGACTTGACCCTCAACCCTACTGTACCTAATAACCTTGCTCTTATTCACATTTACTCTTAACTTTCTTCTTCCACACACTTTACCAAACTCCGTCACCAGCTTCTGCAGTTTCTCACATGAATCCGCCACCAGCGCTGTATCATCAGCGAACAACAACTGACTCACTTCCCAAGCTCTCTCATCCCCAACAGACTTCATACTTGCCCCTCTTTCCAAGACTCTTGCATTTACCTCCCTAACAACCCCATCCATAAACAAATTAAACAACCATGGAGACATCACACACCCCTGCCGCAAACCTACATTCACTGAGAACCAATCACTTTCCTCTCTTCCTACACGTACACATGCCTTACATCCTCGATAAAAACTTTTCACTGCTTCTAACAACTTGCCTCCCACACCATATATTCTTAATACCTTCCACAGAGCATCTCTATCAACTCTATCATATGCCTTCTCCAGATCCATAAATGCTACATACAAATCCATTTGCTTTTCTAAGTATATATATATATATATATATATATATATATATATATATATATATATATATATATATATATATATATATATATATATATATATATATATATATATATATATATATATATATATTCTAACTTTCTAAAAGTAGAAACAGAAGAAGGAGTCATGCTAGGAGTGCTCAACCTCCTCCTCGAAGGCTCAGATTGGGATATCTAAGTGTGTGTTGATGTAACCAAACAAAAAAAAGAAGATATAGATAGTTCTTTTCTGGAAAGGAAAATGGATGTTTTTTCCCTGATCAAAAGATAGCTCAAAGGTAAATGGGAAGATTGTTCTGGAAATGCCTGGGAGTAAAGTCAGGGGTTGGTGAAAAGACGAGAGTAAAGGAAGGAATAGCACTACTCTTAAAGCAGGAGTTGTGTGAGTATGTGAGAGAGTGTAATAAAGTAAATTCTACATTCATGGGGATAAAACATAAGGTGACTGAAGAGAGATGGGTGATTACTGGTGCCTATGCCCCTGGTCAAGAGAAGAACGATCATGATACGCAAGTGTTTTTAGAGCCGCTGAGTGAGTGTGTTAGCAGCTTTGATGCAAGAGACCGGGTTATGGCGATTGTTGACTTGAACACAAATGCGAGTTATATGGCAGTTGAAGGTATGATTGGTGTACTTAAGGTTTTCACTCTGGTAAATGGAAATGGTGGAGATTTTTTAGATTTTTGCTGAAAAAGGATATGCATAAGTATACGTATGTAAGTAGGATAGATTGCCAGGGAGCGTTTTTGGATTACGTGTTAATTGATAGGTGCGTGAAAGAGAGAGACTTTTGGATGCTCATGTGCTGAGAGGGGCAAGTAGAGAAATGCCTGATCATTATTTTGTGGAGGCGAGGGTGGACATTTGTAGAGGTTTTCAGAAAAGAAGAGAGAATGTTACGGTGAAGAGAGTGGTGAGAGAAAGTGAGCTTGGAAAGGAGACTTATTTGACGAAGTACTGGGAGAGATTGAGTGCAGAAGAGGAAAAAGTGAAAGCAAATGACATAAAGGAAGTGGGGGAGGAATGGAATGTACTTAGGGAAAAAAGTATGGCATGTGCAAAAGATGTCTGTGGCATGAGAAAGGTGGGAGGTAGGCAGAGGTAGGAAAGGTAGTGAGAGGTGGGATGAAGAAGTAAGATTGTTAGTGAAAAAGAAGAGAGATGCGTTTAGTCAATTTTTGTAGGGAAGTATTGCAAATGACTGGGAGATTTATAAAAGGAAGAGGCGGGTCAGGAGAGAGGTACAAGAGGGCAAATGAGAGTTTGGGTGAGAGACTATCATTAAATTGTAGGGAGGATAAAGAGATGTTTTGGAAGGAAGTGAATAACGTTCGGAAGACAAGAGAGCAAATGGTAACATCGTGGAAGGGGGTTAATGGGGAGGTGATAACAAGTAGTCATGAAGTAGAAAGGCGATGGAGTGAGTATTTTGAAGGTATGTTGAATGTTTGTGATGATAGAGTGGCAGATATACTGTGTTTTGGTTGAGATGGTGTGCTAAGTGAGAGGGTCAGAGAGAATTATTTCGTAAACAGAGAAGAGGTAGTGAAAGCTTTGCAGAAGATGAAAGGTTGCGGGTTTGATGGTATTGCAGTGGAATTTATCAAAAGAGGTGGTGACTGAGTTGTTGACTTGTTGATGAGGGCATTCAATGTATGTATGGTTCATGGTGAAGTGCCTGAGGCTTGGCGGAATGCATGTATAGTGCCATTGTACAAAGTCAAAGGGGATAAAGGTGAGTGTTCAAATTACAGATGTATAAGTTTGCTGAGTATTCCTGGGAATTTATATGTGAGGGTATTGATTGAGAAGGTAAAGGCATGTACAGAGCATCAGATTGGGTAAGAGCAGTGTGGTTTCAGAAGTGGTAGGGGATGTGTGGATCAGGTGTTTGCTTTGAAGTATGTATGTGAGAAATACTTAGAAAAAAGATGGATTTGTATGTAGCATTTATAGATCTGATAGAGTTGATATATGATAGAGTTGATATAGATGCTCTGTGGAAGGTATTAAGAGTATATGATGTGGAAGATAAGTTGCTAGAAGCAGTGAAAAGTTTTCATCAAGGATGTAAGGCATGTGTACGTGTAGGAAGAGAGGAAAATGATTGGCTCCCATGGAATGTCGGTTTGCGGCAGGCATTCGTGATCCATGATTGTTGAATTCTCTTATGGATGGGGCTCTTAGGGAGATGAATTCAATAGTTTTGGAGAGAGGTGCAAGTACGCAATCTGTTGTGGATGTGAGGGTCTGGGAATTGAGTCAGTTGTTGTTCGCTGATTAAACAGCGATGATGGCTGATTCGGTTGAGAAACTGCAGAAGTTGGTGTCTGAGTTTGGTAAAGAGTGTGAAAGAGGAAAGCTGAGAGTAAATGTGAATTAGAGCAAGGATATTAGGTTCAGTTGGGTTTAGGACAAGTTAATTGGGAGGTAAGTTTGAATGGAGAAAGACTGGAAGAGTGAAGTGTTATAGATACCTGGGAGTGGATTTAGCAGCGGACGGAACCATGGAAGCGGAAGTGAGTCACAGAGCAGAGGAGGGGGCGAAGATCTGTTAGCGTTGAAGAATGTTTGGGAGGCGAGAACGTTATCTCGGTGAGCAAAAATGGGTATGTTTGAAGGAATAGTGGCTCCAACAATGTTATATGGTTGCGAGGCATGGGCTGTAGATAGGGTTATGCGGAGGAGGGTTGATGGGATGGAAATGAGATGTTTGAGGACAATATGTTGTGTGAGGTGGTTTGATCGAGTAAGTGATGAAAAGGTGAGAGAGATGTGTGGTAATGAAAAGAGCGTGGTTGAGAGAGCAGAAGAGGGTGTTTTTAAATGGTTTGGTCACATGAAGAGAATGAGTGAGAAAAGATTGAGAAAGAAGATATATGTGTCAGAGGTGGAGGGAACGAGGAGAAGTGGGGAAGGAACGACGAGAAGTGGGACACCAGATTGGAGGTGGAAGAATGGAGTGAAAAAGATTTTGAGCAATCGGTGCTTGAACATACTGAAGGGTGAAAGGCGTGCAAGGAATAGAGTGAATTGGACCGATGTGGTATACCGGGGTCGACGTGCTGTCAATGGATTAACCAGGGCATGTGAAGCGTCTGGGGAAAACCATGGAATATTTTGTGGGGCCTGGATGTGGAAAGGGAGCTCTGGTTTCGGTGCATTACACATGACAGCTAGAGACCGAGTGTTAACGAATTTGGTCTTTGTTGTCTTTTCCTACCGCTACCTTGCGCGCTCGCGGTGTTAGGGGGATGCCATTTCCTGCGTTCCGGGGTGGTGGCGAGAATGGATGAAGACAGCAAATATGAATATGTACATGTGTATATGTGTATATGTCTGTGTGTGTATATGTATGTATACGTTGAAATGTATAGGTATGTATATGTGCGTGTGTGGGCGTTTATGTATATACATGTGTATGTGGGTGGGTTGGGCCATTCTTTCGTCTGTTTCCTTGCGCTTCCTTACTAACGCGGGAGACAGCGATTGCGTATAACATAGTATGAAATAATATATACTACTAAGCGAGTTACCAGGTACGTATATATCTACGGGAGGATGAACAGCTAGGCTCGCTGCAGGCAGATTGCCGCTCCCTGGGTTTGAGCCCGGGTTTGGATGGTATTGCAGTGTAATGTATCGTCAGCATTCGTAATCATTGCACCACGGTAGCCTGTATAGAAGATCTCCCCAGCCCTATTTGGTCTTGATATTAACTCCAGTAATTATCCCTCTGAAGTTGCGAAATTTTTATGATTTTGCCTCATTCAGATACATTTTCTTTGTATCCTTCTATTTGCAATGAAGAAAATTGTTCGGGCATCAGAGAGACTGCTGTTGGTCCTACCTTCTGTCCTGTTATTACGAGAACAGTTTTCAAAGGTCATCTAGGATTTTGCCTCTCTTCATGAGACCAAAGCAATTTGGTTTTTAGCATGCCGTTTGTTTGCAAAGAAGCAGGCTCTGCAGCTTGTCTGTACACATGCTCTTGACAGCGACAAAGCCGTGGTAAACTTGGGTCTCAAAAAGACTAGCAATCTCTTGAGAAGGGACGCTGCAATCACAACTGTCAGGAGTTTTCTCTTGGTCCCTCCTGTCATCATGTGCTCCTGAAAGAGAGATTAAGCGCTGTTCTTTGATGAGTCTGAATTCACTTCAGCGAAGAGTTTCACTGGGTGACTCTTTCGCACGTCACACAAAATGACTGAGGTATTTAGTCCAAGGAGTTTAGCAAACTGTATCTGAATACTTTGATTAGGACATCAACCCTAAGAGTAACTTATCCCTACAGATGACACATGACTGTCTCTGATAATCTGAGAATGTACTTGCTTATCAGTTTTTTGACGCCTGTCGATCTACGAAAAAAATTGTGAAACTCACTAATTGCAACAAAAATCTAAATTGTGCTGCTACAAAGACATTGTTCCTCTTAGATTTAGAAAATTTCCATTTAGGGGAAGCTCTTTTTTGGGAGTGATTTATATTTTTCTCATGAATAACCGAGAGAACTTAGAGTTTTGCACTTGTCTGCATTATTCTTCGTCTCGTCCTTTGATATACTTTGGTAGTAGTGACATATTCTAAGACGTATGCATAATGATTGGTTACCTTGAAGTTATTGTAATATTTCTTTAGGGAAATTATGAATTCTATACATACAGCGAAAGCATTTTCCAAAAGTTAACAAAATGTATTCTACAAAAAACAAAAACCATAGTATTCTAAACAAGATAATTTTACACACCATATGATCTTTTTCATATCTATTTCAGTTTTAATGATGCATAACTCCACTGAGCATTAATTTGTATATGGAAATTGAACACTAATCTACGAGGGATGAAATTAGACTATGCATTGCATGTTATGAAATATGTATGAAACTACAAGTATGTATATACATCTTTATATTTTGAATAGCAAAAAATTTGTATATTATTTTTAAACATTCTTAACATGCTAAACGACATCAAAAGATTACTAATAACTAACGTTGCCTTGCCTCTAGTGATGCATAAGTCAAAATGAGAGAGGTGGAGGGGCGATTGAGGTTAAGATTTGAAAAAAAAAAAAAAATATATATATATATATATATATATATATATATATATATACATATATATATATATATATATATATATATATATATATATATATATATATATATATATATATGTATATATATATATTATATATGTATATATATATATACATATATCCCTGGGGATAGGGGAGAAAGAATACTTCCCACGTATTCCCTGTGTGTCGTAGAAGGCGACTAAAAGGGAAGGGAGCGGGGGGCTGGAAATCCTCCCCTCTCGTTTTTTTTAATTTTCCAAAAGAAGGGACAGAGAAGGGGGCCATTTGGGGATATTCCCTCAAAAGTCCAGTTCTTTGTTCTTAACGCAACCTCGCTAATGCGGGAAATGGCGAATAGTATGAAAGAAAAAAAAAAAAAAAAATATATATATATATATATATATATATATATATATATATATATATATATATATATATTTATATATATATATATATATATATATATATATATATATATATATATATATATATATATATATATATATATATATATATATATATATATATGTATATATATATATATATATATATATATATATATCTATATATATATATATATATATATATATATATATATATATATATATATATATATATATATATATATATATATATATATATATATATATATATTTTTTTTTTTTTTTTCTTCTTTCTTTTAAACTATTCGCCATTTCCCGCGTTAGCGAGGTAGCATTAAGAACAGAGGACTGGGCCTTTGACTAGCCCAATTCTCTGTTCCTTCTTTTGGAAAATTAAAAAAAAACGAGAGGGGATGATTTCCAGCCCCCCGCTCCCTCCCCTTTTAGTCGCCTTCTACGACACGCAGGGAATACGTGGGAAGTATTCTTAATATATATATATATATATATATATATATATATATATATATATATATATATATATATATATATATATATATATATATATACATATATATATATATATATATATATATATATATATATATATATATATATATATATATATATATATATATATATATATATATACGTATATATATATATATATATATATATATATATATATATATATATTTATATATATATATATATATATATATATATATATATATATATATATATATATATATATATATATATATATATATATATATGGATTGAATCAGGGCATGTGAAGCGTCTGGGGTAAACCATGGAAAGCTGTGTAGGTATGTATATTTGCGTGTGTGGACGTATGTATATACATGTGTATGGGGGTGGGTTGGGCCATTTCTTTCGTCTGTTTCCTTGCGCTACCTCGCAAACGCGGGAGACAGCGACAAAGCAAAAATATATATAAATATATATATATATATATATATATATATATATATATATATTTCTTTTTTTTTTTTTATACTTTGTCGCTGTCTCCCGCGTTTGCGAGGTAGCGCAAGGAAACAGACGAAAGAAATGGCCCAACCCCCCCCCCCCCATACACATGTACATACACACGTCCACACACGCAAATATACATACCTACACAGCTTTCCATGGTTTACCCCAGACGCTTCACATGCCTTGCTTCAATCCACTGACAGCACGTCAACCCCTGTATACCACATGACTCCAATTCACTCTATTTCTTGCCCTCCTTTCACCCTCCTGCATGTTCAGGCCCCGATCACACAAAATCTTTTTCACTCCATCTTTCCACCTCCAATTTGGTCTCCCTCTTCTCCTCGTTCCCTCCACCTCCGACACATATATCCTCTTGGTCAATCTCTCCTCACTCATTCTCTCCATGTGCCCAAACCATTTCAAAACACCCTCTTCTGCTCTCTCAACCACGCTCTTTTTATTTCCACACATCTCTCTCACCCTTACGTTACTTACTCGATCAAACCACCTCACACCACACATTGTCCTCAAACATCTCATTTCCAGCACATCCATCCTCCTGCGCACATCTCTATCCATAGCCCACGCCTCGCAACCATACAACATTGTTGGAACCACTATTCCCTCACACATACCCATATATATATATATATATATATATATATATATATATATATATATATATATATATATATATATATATATATATATAAAACAAGTATTTGAGAATGGTATAGAATCACCTAAAAAGTAATTTCACGTGGATTGATTTGAAAAACAAGACAATCTTGTTTTATGATAATTTCAAATGATTTGATAATGAACAATAGTGAGGGAAAGGCAAGAGGGCATGAAATCATTTATACAGCGCAGAGAGCGCCTTGTATAAACACAAGTGTCAAGTGAATATGAGCAAGTTATGCGTCACTATGTGTTGTATTTTAGAGCTAACATTCTCCAATAGCACGAATCTCACTCTCACCAGCTAGGTCAGGTTCCGACGAATTCAGACAATTACCATGACAATGGCTGCTGTTGATGGAACACTCGAGACCTTTCTTTCTACAGCTACATCCGTGGGTCTCACAATTTGTCTTGCAACTAAATTTGATGATCTTGGGAAATGCAGACGGTGCTTGGATTTGCTTGTCTTCACAGGAAACAGTTTTCCAGACGATATGTACCATCCCCAATTACTAGGACTTACATTTTCATTTGTCCTCCAATAGCAGCAATGCATGTACGCACGTAGACTATGGAAATGAGCTTCATCCGCTGTCAGCAGAAGTTCTTGGCTTACACTGATATCGACCCAACTGCAATTTTCTGTATCTAACAATAACCAATCCTTCATATGGAACCCCTCAACATTACACAAAGACTCTTTTAGTTTTTCCTTTTAATGATAAATTTACTTTACTTCCCATGTTACTTAAATCCTTCAATGTAAATGTTGCCTTCAGCAATAAAAATACTATAGAGAATAACTTAATCAAGAATTCACCAGAAAATTCTCCTGGAAGCATCTATAAAGTGCCATGTGGAAATTGTAATAAATTTTATGTTGGGCAGACACGTAAGAATATTCATGTTAGACTTAAGCAACATAAACATAGTATAAAAACGGGACAAGAATCAAATGACTTGTTTAATCACGTTAAAAGCAATGATCTTTGTATTGACTGGAGGAATGCAATCTCAGTTATTAACTCTAACTCTATTACCACGAGAAATATCATTGAATCACCAATTATTAGATACAAAAAAGAATCAGAATCTTGATTTTAGTGATGGTATATACAAATTAGAAAACTTTATAGTTGAAAAGATCTGTAAAATGATAAGTTTATGAACGCATGTTGTCTGTCTTGGACAACCGCATGTTTACGAGATGGCGTCCTAGCTTCGTCTTTTCGACTTATATCAATTGATTTATATTTCTAGCTTGTATCTCCCTTGGTGTGATTAATACAGGAAAGTGGACTTGGGAACTTATCGTGTGTAACTCTTCCCTTGGAGTCATAAGAATATATATATATGGATAGGGGATTAAGAATACTTCCCACGTACTCCCTGTGTGTCGTAGAAGGCGACTAAAAGGGGAGGGAGCGGGGGCTGGAAATCCTCACCTCTCGTTTTTTTTTTTTTTCTTTTTCCAAAAGAAGGAAAAGAGGGGGCCAGGTGAGGATATTCCAAAAAAGGCCCAGTCCTCTGTTCCTAACGCTACCTCGCTAACGCGGGAAATGGCGAATAGTTTAAAAGAAAAAGAAAGATATATATATATATATATATATATATATATATATATATATATATATATATATATATATATATATATATATATATATATATATATATGGGTTTTCAGAAAAGAAGAGTGAATGTTGGGGTGAAGAGGGTGGTGAGAGTAAGTGAGCTTGGGAAGGAGACTTATGTGAGGAAGTACCAGGAGAGACTGAGTACAGAATGGAAAAAGGTGAGAACAATGGAAGTAAGGGGAGTGGGGGAGGAATGGGATGTATTTAGGAAATCAGTGATGGATTGCGCAAAAGATGCTTGTGGCATGAGAAGAGTGGGAGGTGGGTTGATTAGAAAGGGTAGTGAGTGGTGGGATGAAGAAGTAAGAGTTTTAGTGAAACAGAAGAGAGAGGCATTTGGACGATTTTTGCAGGGAAAAAATGCAATTGAGTGGGAGATGTATAAAAGAAAGAGACAGGAGGTCAAGAGAAAGGTGCAAGAGGTGAAAAAAAGTGCAAATGAGAGTTGGGGTGTGAGAGTATAATTAAATTTTAGGGAAAATAAAAAGATGTTCTGGAAGGAGGTAAATAAAGTGCGTAAGACAAGGGAGCAAATGGGAACTTCAGTGAAGGGTGCAAATGGGGAGGTGATAACAAGTAGTAGTGATGTGAGAAGGAGATGGAGTGAGTATTTTGAAGGTTTGTTGAATGTGTTTGATGATAGAGTGGCAGATATAGGGTGTTTTGGTCGAGGTGGTGTGCAAAGTGAGAGGGTCAGGGAAAATGATTTGGTAAACAGAGAAGAGGTATTAAAAGCTTTGCGGAAGATGAAAGCCGGCAAGGCAGCATGTTTGGATGGTATTGCAGTGGAATTTATTAAAAAAGGGGGTGACTGTATTGTTGACTGGTTGGTAAGGTTATTTAATGTATGTATGACTCATGGTGAGGTGCCTGAGGATTGGCGGAATGCGTGCATAGTGCCATTGTACAAAGGCAAAGGGGATAAGAGTGAGTGCTCAAATTACAGGGGTATAAGTTTCTTGAGTATTCCTGGTAAATTATATGGGAGGATATTGATTGAGAGGGTGAGGGCATGTACAGAGCATCAGATTGGGGAAGAGCAGTGTGGTTTCAGAAGTGTTAGAGGATGTGTGGATCAGGTGTTTGCTTTGAAGAATGTATGTGAGAAATACTTAGAAAAGCAAATGGATTTGTATGTAGCATTTATGGATCTGGAGAAGGCATATGATAGAGTTGATAGAGATGCTCTGTGGAAGGTATGAAGAATATATGGTGTGGGAGGCAAGTTGTTAGAAGCAGTGAAAAGTTTTTATCGAGGATGTAAGGCATGTGTACGTGTAGGAAGAGAGGAAAGTGATTGGTTCTCAGTGAATGTAGGTTTGCGGCAGGGGTGTGTGATGTCTCCATGGTTGTTTAATTTGTTTATGGATGGGGTTGTTAGGGAGGTGAATTCAAGAGTTTTTGGAAAGAGGGGCAAGTATGAAGTCTGTTGGGGATGAGAGAGCTTGGGAAGTGAGTCAGTTGTTGTTCGCTGATGATACAGCGCTGGTGGCTGATTCATGTGGGAAACTGCAGAAGCTGGTGACTGAGTTTGGTAAAGTGTGTGAAAGAAGAAAGTTAAGAGTAAATGTGAATAAGAGCAAGGTTATTAGGTACAGTAGGGTTGAGGGTCAAGTCGATTGGGAGGTGAGTTTGAATGGAGAAAAACTGGAGGAAGTGAAGTGTTTTAGATATCTGGGAGTGGATCTAGCAGCTAATGGAGCCATGGAAGCGGAAGTGGATCATAGGGTGGGGGAGGGGGCGAAAATTCTGGGAGCCTTGAAGAATGTGTGGAAGTCGAGAACAGTATCTCGGAAAGCAAAAATGGGTATGTTTGAAGGAATAGTGGTTCCAACAATGTTGTATGGTTGCGAGGCGTGGGCTATGGATGGAGTTGTGCGCAGGAGGATGGATGTTCTGGAAATGAGATGTTTGAGGACAGTGTGTGGTGTGAGGTGGTTTGATCGAGTAAGTAACGTAAGGGTAAGAGAGATGTGTGGAAATAAAAAGAGCGTGGTTGAGAGAGCAGAAGAGGGTGTTTTGAAATGGTTCGGGCACATGGAGAGAATGAGTGAGGAAAGATTGACCAAGAGAATATATGTGTCGGAGGTGGAGGGAACGAGGAGAAGAGGGAGACCAAATTGGAGGTGGAAAGATGTAGTGAAAAAGATTTTGTGTGATCGGGGCCTGAACATGCAGGAGGGTGAAAGGAGGGCAAGGAATAGATTGAATTGGAGCGATGTGGTATACCGGGGTTGACGTGCTGTCATTGGATTGCATCAGGGCATGTGAAGCGTCTGGGGTAAACCATGGAAAGCTGTGTAGGTATGTATATTTGCGTGTGTGGACGTATGTATATACATGTGTATGGGGGTGGGTTGGGCCATTTCTTTCGTCTGTTTCCTTGGGCTACCTCGCAAACGCGGGAGACAGCGACAAAGCAAAAAAAAAAAAAAAAAAAATGACTCATGGTGAGGTGCCTGAGGATTGGCGGAATGCGTGCATAGTGCCATTGTACAAAGGCAAAGGGGATAAGAGTGAGTGCTCAAATTACAGAGGTATAAGTTTGTTGAGTATTCCTGGTAAATTATATGCGAGGGTATTGATTGAGAGGGTGAAGGCATGTACAGAGCATCAGACTGGGGAAGAGCAGGGTGGTTTCAGAAGTGGTAGAGGATGTGTGGATCAGTTGTTTGCTTTGAAGAATGTATGTGAGAAATACTTAGAAAAGCAAATGGATTTGTATGTAGCATTTATGGATCTGGAGAAGGCATATGATAGAGTTGATAGAGATGCTCTGTGGAAGGTATTAAGAATATATGGTGTGGGAGGCAAGTTGTTAGAAGCAGTGAAAAGTTTTTATCGAGGATGTAAGGCATTTGTACGTGTAGGAAGAGAGGAAAGTGATTGGTTCTCAGTGAATGTAGGTTTGCGGCAGGGGTGTGTGATGTCTCCATGGTTGTTTAATTTGTTTATGGATGGGGTTGTTAGGGAGGTGAATGCAAGAGTTTTGGAAAGAGGGGCAAGTATGAAGTCTGTTGGGGATGAGAGAGCTTCGGAAGTGAGTCAGTTGTTGTTCGCTGATGATACAGCGCTGGTGGCTGATTCATGTGAGAAACTGCAGAAGCTGGTGACTGAGTTTGGTAAAGTGTGTGAAAGAAGAAAGTTAAGAGTAAATGTGAATAAGAGCAAGGTTATTAGGTACAGTAGGGTTGAGGGTCAAGTCAATTGGGAGGTGAGTTTGAATGGAGAAAAACTGGAGGAAGTGAAGTGTTTTAGATATCTGGGAGTGGATCTGGCAGCGGATGGAACCATGGAAGCAGAAGTGGATCATAGGGTGGGGGAGGGGGCGAAAATTCTGGGAGCCTTGAAGAATGTGTGGAAGTCGAGAACATTATCTCGGAAAGCAAAAATGGGTATGTTTGAAGGAATAGTGGTTCCAACAATGTTGTATGGTTTCGAGGCGTGGGCTATGGATAGAGTTGTGCGCAGGAGGATGGATGTGCTGGAAATGAGATGTTTGAGGACAATATGTGGTGTGGGGTGGTTTGATCGAGTAAGTAACGTAAGGGTAAGAGAGATGTGTGGAAATAAAAAGAGCGTGGTTGAGAGAGCAGAAGAGGGTGTTTTGAAATGGTTTGGGCACATGGAGAGAATGAGTGAGGAAAGATTGACCAAGAGGATATATGTGTCGGAGGTGGAGGGAACGAGGAGAAGAGGGAGACCAAATTGGAGGTGGAAAGATGGAGTGAAAAAGATTTTGTGTGATCGGGGCCTGAACATGCAGGAGGGTGAAAGGAGGGCAAGGAATAGAGTGAATTGAAGCGATGTGGTATACCGGGGTTGACGTGCTGTCAGTGGATTGAATCAAGGCATGTGAAGCGTCTGGGGTAAACCATGGAAAGCTGTGTAGGTATGTATATTTGCGTGTGTGGACTTATGTATATACATGTGTATGGGGGTGGGTTGGGCCTTTTCTTTCGTCTGTTTCCTTGCGCTACCTCGGAAACGCGGGAGACAGCGACAAAGCAAAAAAAAAAAAATGAAATATATATCCATGGGGATAGGGGATTAAGAATACTTCCCACGCATTGCTCACGTGTCCTAGAAGGCGACTAAAGGGGACGGGAGCAGGCGGCCAGAAACCCTCCCCTCCTTGTATTTTAACATTCTAAAAGGGGAAACAGAAGGAGTCACGCGAGGAGTGCTCATCCTCCTCGAATCCTCAGATTGGAGTGTCTAAATGTGTGTGGATGTAACCAAGATGAGAAAAAAGGAGAGATAGGTTGTATGTTTGAGGAAAGGAACTTGGATGTTTTGGCTCTGAGTGAAACGAAGCTAAAGGGTAAAGGGGAAGAGTTGTTTGGGAATGTCTTGGGAGTACAGTCAGGGGTTAGTGAGAGGACAAGAGCAAGGGAAGGAGTAGCGCTACTCCTGAATCAGGAGTTGTGGGAGTATGTGATAGAGTGTAAGAAAGTAAATTCTAGATTGATACGGGTAAAACTGAAAGTTGATGGAGAGAGATGGGTTATTATTGGTGCACATGCACCTGGGCATGAGAAGAAAGATCATGAGAGGGAAGTGTTTTGGGAGCAGCTGAATGAGTGTGTTAGTGGTTTTGATGCACAAGACCGGGTTATAGTGATGGGTGATTTGAATGCAAAGGTGAGTAATGTGGCAGTTGAGGGAATAATTGGTATACATGGAGTGTTCAGTGTTGTAAATGGAAATGGTGAAGAGCTTGTAGATTTATGTGCTGAAAAAGGACTGGTGATTGGGAATACCTGGTGTAAAAAGCGAGATATACATAAGTATACGTATGTAAGTAGGAGAGATGGCCAGAGAACGTTATTGGATTACGTGTTAATTGATAGACGCACGAAAGAGAGACTTTTGGATGTTAATGTGCTGAGAGGTGCAACTTGAGGGATGTCTGATCATTATCTTGTGGTATCAAAGGTGAATATTTGTGGGGCTTTTCAGAAAAGAAGTGAGAACGTTGGGGTGAAGAGAGTGGTGAGAGTAAGTGAGCTTGGGAAGGAGACTTGTGTGAGGAAGTACCAGGAGAGGTGAGAACAAAGGAGGTAAGGGGAGTGGGGGAGGAATGGGATGTATTTAGGGAAGCAGTGATGGCTTGCGCAAAAGATGCTTCTTCACTTACAAACTATACATACATATATATATATATATATATATATATATATATATATATATATATATATATATATATATATATATATATATATATATATATATATATATATATATATATATATATATATATATCTTTCTTTTTTCTTTCATACTATTCGCCATTTCCCGCGTCAGCGAGGTAGCGTTAAGAACAAAGGACTGTGCCTTTTAGGATATATCCTCACCTGGCCTCCTTCTCTGTTCCTTCTTTTGGAAAATTAAAAAAAAAAACGAGAGGGAAGGATTTCCAGCCCCCCGTTCCCTCTCCTTTTAGTCGCCTTCTCTTTTTATAACCAAACATCTCTCTTACCCTCTTATTACTTACTCGATCAAACCACCTCACACCACATATTGTCCTCAAACATTGCATTTCCAGCACATCCGCGCACATCCGCACAACTCTATCTATAGCCCACGCCTCGCAACCATATAACATTATTGGAACCGTTATTCCTTCAAACATACCCATTTTTGCTTTCCAAGATAACATTCTCGACTTCCACATATTATTTAACGCTCGCACAACTTTCGCCCCCTCCCCCACCCTATAATTCACTTCTGCTTCCATGGTTCCCTCCGCTGCCAAATCCACTCCCAGATATCTAAACCACTTCACTTCCTCCACCTATTCTCCACTCAAACTTGCCTCCCAATTGACTTGTCCTTCAACACCTACTGTACCTAATAACCTTGCTCTTATTCACATTTACTCTGAGTTTTCTTCTTTCACACACTTTACCAAACTCAGTCACTAGCTTCTGCAGCTTCTCACCCGAATCAGCCAAAAGCGCTGCATTATCAGCGAAGAACAACTGACTCACTTCCCAAGCTCTCGCATCCACAACAGACTGCATACTTGCCATTCTTTCCAAAACTCTTGCATTCACCGCCCCTAACAAGCCGATTTGTAAACAAATCAAACAACCATCGAGACATCACGCACCCCTGCAGCAAACCAAAATTCACTGAGAACCAATCACTTTCCTCTCTTCCTACAGGTACACATGTCTTACATCCTCGATAAAAACTTTTCACTGCTTCTAAAATCTTACCTCCCACACCGTATATTCTTAATACCTTCCACAGAGCATCTCTATCAACTCTTTCATATGCCTTCTCCAAATTCAAAAATGCTACATACAAATCCATTTGCTTCTCTAAGTATTTCTCAAATACATTTCTGAAATCAAACACCTGGTCAACACATCCTCTACCACTTCTGAAACCACACTGCTCTTCCCCAATCTGATGCTCTGTATATTCCTTCAACCTCTCAATCAATACCCTTCCATATAATTTCCCAGGAAAACTCTGTAATTTGAGCACTCACTCTTATCCCCTTTGCCTTTGTACAATGGCACTATGCACGCATTCCAGCAGTCCTCAGGCACCTCAACATGAGTCATACATACATCAAATTACCTTACCAATCAGTCAAGAATACAGTCACCCTCTTTTTTATTAAATTCCACTGCAATACCATCCAAACCCGCTGCCTTTAAATCTTTCATCTTCCGCAAAGCTTTTACTACCTCTTCTCTGTTTACCAGATAATTCTCCCTAACCCTCTCACTTTGCATAAAACTTCGACCAAAACACACGATATCTACCACTCTATCATCAAACACATTCGACAAACCTTGAAAATACTCACTCAATCTCCTTTTCACAACAACACTACTTGTTATCAACATCTCATTAGCCCCCTTCACTGATGTTCACATTTGTTTCCTTGTCTTAAGCACTTTATTTACCGCCATCAAAAACATCTTTTTATTCTCTCTTTAATTTAATGATTCTCTTTCATCCCAACTCTCATTTGCCCTATTTTTCGTCTCTTGCAACTTTCTCTTGACCTCCTGCCTAGTTCTTTTATATATCTACCAGTCATTTGCATTATTTCCCTGCAAAAATCGTCCAAATACCTATCTCTTCACTTTCACTAACAACCTTATTTCTTCAACCCACCACTCAATACCCTATATATATATATATATATATATATATATATATATATATATATATATATATATATATATATATATATATATATATATATATATATATATATATATATATACATATATATATAAATATATATATATATATATATATATATATATATATATATATATATATATATATATATATATATATATATATATATATATATATATATATATATATATATATATATATATATATATATATATATATGTATATATATATATATATATATATATATATATATATATATATATATATATATATATATATATATATATATATATATATATATATATATATATATATATATATATATACATATATATATATATATATATATATATATATATATATATATATATATATATATATATATATATATATATATATATATATATATATATATATATGTATATATATATATACATATATATATATATATATATATATATATATATATATATATATATATATATATATATATATATATATATATATATATTCCTGTGAGTCCACGGGGAAAATGAAACTCGAAAAGTTCCCAAGTGCACTTTCGTGTAATAATCACATCATCAGGGAGACACAAGAGAGAAATATAACAGTCAGTTGATATACATCGAAGAGACGAAGCTAGGACGCCATTTGGTAAACATGTGATTGTCCAAAACATACAACGAGCGTTCATAAACTTATCATCTCACAATTCTTATCAGCAATAAAGCTATCTAATTTGTATAGACCATCACTAATATTAAAATTATAATTCTTTGTGTATCTAATGATAAAAGATTCAATGATATTTCTATTGGTAATAGAGTTAGAGTTAACAACTGAGATGGCGTTACTCCAGTCAATACAATGATCGTAGTTTTTAACATGATTAAACAAGGCATCTGACTCTTGTCCCGTTCTTATACTATATTTATGTTGCTTAAGTCTTACAGAAAGATCCTTACCAAACTGACCAACATAAAATTTATTACAGTTTCCACAAGGAACTTTATAGATGCAACCAAGAGAATTTTCTGGTGAATTCCTGATTAAGATATTCTTTATAGTATTATTGTTGCTAAAGGAAACATTTACATTAAAGGATTTAAGCAACATGGGAAGCAAAGTGAAATTATTATCAAAAGGGAGAACTAAAAGATTCTTGTTGTCAATGGGAGGTTTGGGCTCAACTCTAAAATGATTTCTTTGCTAACTTAAGGGATTTATCAATGAAAGATCTAGGGTACTTTAACTTGGATCCAATAGAATATATCTCCTCAAACTCATCATCAATAAACTCTGGACTGCAAATACGTGATGCCCTAATGGACATAAATTGAAGTGATGATAATTTAATTTTGTCATGTTGAGATGAGTAATAATGGATATATGAGCATACATTGGTGTGTTTTCTGTATATGCTAAACTTAAACTTTTTCCTTTTCTATGGATCATGCAATCTAGAAATGGTAACATACCATTATTCTCATTTTCTACAGTAAATTTGATGGAAGGTACTAAATTGTTAAGTACGGGGAGAAATATTTGTAAATTTTCATTTGTTGGCCAAACACAAAGAACATCATCTACATACCTAAACCAAATTGCATTAGAAGATAAGATATCCTTTACTAATTTTGTTTCAAAAAAATCCATATAAAGATTACTTAGTACAGGTGAAAGAGGGTTACCCATTGCTATACCAAATTTTTGAGCATAATAATCTCCATTAAATTGAAATGCACAGTCTTTTATACACAATTTTATCAGTTCAATGAAATTAGACTTTGAAACAGGTAAATGAATATCATCCAAGACATCAAATAAATATTCTAAAAGGTCATCAACTGGAACTTTAGTGAAAAGTGAGGAAACATCAAAGCTAACTAGTTTGAAATCAAAATTGATATTCATATTGTTTAGCTTGTTGACTAAATCTACATTGTTCATGATATTAGAATTCGATACCTTACCCACTAAAGGGCTTGATAAGGAAACTAACCATTCTGACAATTTATATGTGATGGAGCCTACTGAACTCACTATAGGTCTTGCTGGAAAATTCTTTATATATATATATATATATATATTATTTTTTTTTCTTTTTCTTTATACTTTGTCACTGTCTCCCGCGTTTGCGAGGTAGCGCAAGGAAACAGACGAAAGAAATGGCCCAACCCCCCCCCATACACATGTATATACATACGTCCACACACGCAAATATACATACCTACACAGCTTTCCATGGTTTATCCCAGACGCTTCACATGCCTTGATTCAATCCACTGACAGCACGTCAACCCCGGCACACTACATCGCTCGAATTCACTCCACTCCTTGCCCTCCTTTCACCCTCCTGCATGTTCAGGCCCCGATCACACAAAATCTCTTTCACTCCATCTTTCCACCTCCAATTTGGTCTCCCTCCTCTCCCTGCTCCCTCCACCTCCGACACATATATCCTCCCGGTCAATCTTTCCTCACTCATCCTCTCCACGTGCCCAAACCACTTCAAAACACCCTCTTCTGCTCTCTCAACCACGCTCTTTTTATTTCCACACATCTCTCTTACCCTTACGTTACTCACTCGATCAAACCACCTCACAACACATATTGTCCTCAAACACCTCATTTCCAGCATATCCATCCTCCTGCGCACAACTCTATCCATAGCCCACGCCTCGCAACCATACAACATTGTTGGAACCACTATTCCTTCAAACATACCCATTTTTGCTTTCCGAGATAATGTTCTCGACTTCCACACATTCTTCAAGGCCCCCAGAATTTTCGCCCCCTCCCCCACCCTATGATCCACTTCCGCTTCCATGGTTCCATCCGCTGCCAGATCCACTCCCAGATATCTAAAACACTTCACTTCCTCCAGTTTTTCTCCATTCAAACTCACCTCCCAATTGACTTGACCCTCAACCCTACTGTACCTAATAACCTTGCTCTTATTCACATTTACTCTTAACTTTCTTCTTCCACACACTTTACCAAACTCAGTCACCAGCTTCTGCAGTTTCTCACATGAATCAGCCACCAGCGCTGTATCATCAGCGAACAACAACTGACTCACTTCCCAAGCTCTCTCATCCCCAACAGACTTCATACTTGCCCCTCTTTCCAAAACTCTTGCATTTACCTCCCTAACAACTCCATCCATAAACAAATTAAACAACCATGGAGACATCAAACACCCCTGCCGCAAACCTACATTCACTGAGAACCAATCACTTTCCTCTCTTCCTACACGTACACATACCTTACATCCTCGATAAAAACTTTTCACTGCTTCTAACAACTTGCCTCCCACACCATATATTCTTAACACCTTCCACAGAGCATCTCTATCAACTCTATCATATGCCTTCTCCAGATCCATAAATGCTACATACAAATACATTTGCTTTTCTAAGTATTTCTCACATACATTCTTCAAAGGAAACACCTGATCCACACATCGTCTACCACTTCTGAAACCACACTGCTCTTCCCCAATCTGATGCTCTGTACATGCCTTCACCCTCTCAATCAATACCCTCCCATATAATTTACCAGGAATACTCAACAAACTTATACCTCTGTAATTTGAGCACTCACTCTTATCCCCTTTGCCTTTGTACAATGGCACTATGCACGCATTCCGCCAATCCTCAGGCACCTCACCATGAGTCATACATACATTAAATAACCTTACCAACCAGTCAACAATACAGTCGCCCCCTTTTTTTAATAAATTCCACTGCAATGCCATCCAAACCTGCTGCCTTGCCGGTTTTCATCTTCCGCAAAGCTTTCACTACCTCTTCTCTATTAACCAAATCATATTCCCTAACCCTCTCACTTTGCACACTACCTCGACCATAACACCCTATATCTGCCACTCTATCATCAAAAACATTCAACAAACCTTCAAAATACTCACTCCATCTCCTTCTCACATCACCACTACTTGTTATCACCTCCCCATTTGTGCCCTTCACTGCAGTTCCCATTTGCTCCCTTGTCTTACGCACTTTATTTACCTCCTTCCAGAACATCTTTTTATTCTCCCTAAAATTTAATGATACTCTCTCACCCCAACTCTCATTTGCCCTTTTTTTTACCTCTTGCACCTTTCTCTTGACCTCCTTTCTCTTTCTTTTATACGTCTCCCACTCAATTGCATTTTTTCCTGCAAAAATCGTCCAAATGCCTCTCTCTTCTCTTTCACTAATACTCTTACTTCTTCATCCCACCACTCACTACCCTTTCTAATCAACCCACCTCCCACTCTTCTCATGCCACAAGCATCTTTTGCGCAATCCATCACTGATTCCCTAAGTACATCCCATTCCTCCCCCACTCCCCTTGCTTCCATTGTTCTCACCTTTTTCCATTCTGTACTCAGTCTCTCCTGGTACTTCCTCACACAGGTCTCCTTCTCAAGCTCACTTACTCTCACCACCCTCTTCACCCCAACATTCACTCTTCTTTTCTGAAAACCCATACAAATCTTCACCTTAGCCTCCACAAGATAATGATCAGACATCCCTCCAGTTGCACTTCTCAGCACATTAACATCCAAAAGTCTCTCTTTCGCACTCCTGTCAATTAACACGTAATTCAATAACGCTCTCTGGCCATCTCTCCTACTTACATAAGTATACTTATGTATATCTCGCTTTTTAAACCAGGTATTCCCAATCATCAGTCCTTTTTCAGCACATAAATCTACAAGCTCTTCACCATTTCCATTTACAGCACTGAACACCCCATGTATACCAATTATTCCCTCAACTGCCACATTACTCACCTTTGCATTCAAATCATCCATCACTATAACCCGGTCTCGTGCATCAAAACCACTAACACACTCATTCAGCTGCTCCCAAAACACTTCCCTCTCTTGATCTTTCTACTCCTGCCCAGGTGCATATACACCAATAATCACCCACCTCTCTCCATCAACTTTCAGTTTTACCCATATTAATCGAGAATTTACTTTCTTACACTCTATCACATACTCCCACAACTCCTGTTTCAGGAGTATTGCTACTCCTTCCCTTGCTCTTGTCCTCTCACTAACCCCTGACTTTACTCCCCAGACATTCCCAAACCACTCTTCCCCTTTACCCTTGAGCTTCGTTTCACTCAGAGCCAAAACATCCATATATATATATATATATATATATATATATATATATATATATATATATATATATATATATATATATATATATATATATATATATATATATATATAGATATATATATATATATAAATATATATATATATATATATATATATATATATATATATATATATATATATATATATATATATATATATATATATATATATATATATATATATATACATATATATATGAGCAAGGTTAATAGGTACAGTAGGGTTGAGGGGCAAGTCAATTGGGAGGTGAGTTTGAATGGAGAAAAACTGGAGGAATTGAAGTGTTTTAGATATCTGGGAGTGGATCTGGCAGCGGATGGAACCATGGAAGCGGAAGTGGATCATAGGGTGGGGGAGGGGGCGAAAATTCTGGGGGCCTTGAAGAATGTGTGGAAGTCGAGAACATTATCTCGGAAAGCAAAAATGGGTATGTTTGAAGGAATAGTGGTTCCAGCAATGTTGTATGGTTGCGAGGCGTTGGCTATGGATAGAGTTGTGCGCAGGAGGATGGATGTTCTGGAAATGAGATATTTGAGGACAATGTGTGGTGTGAGGCGGTTTGATCGAGTGAGTAACGTAAGGGTAAGAGAGATGTGTGAAAATAAATAGAGCGTGGTTGAGAGAGCGGAAGAGGGTGTTTTGAAGTGGTTTGGGAACATGGAGAGAATGAGTGAGGAAAGATTGACCAAGAGGATATATGTGTCGGAGGTGGAGGGAACGAGGAGAAGAGGGAGACCAAATTGGAGGTGGAAAGATGGAGTGAAAAAGATTTTGTGTGATCGGGGCCTGAACATGCAGGAGGGTGAAAGGAGGGCAAGGACTAGAGTGATTTGGAGCGATGTGGTATACCGGGGTTGACGTGCTGTCAGTGGATTGAATCAAGGCATGTGAAGCGTCTGGGGTAAACCATGGAAAGCTCTGTAGGTATGTATATTTGCGTGTGTGGACGTATGTATATACATGTTTATGGGGGGGGTTGGGCCATTTCTTTCGTCTGTTTCCTTGCGCTACCTCGCAAACGCGGGAGACAGCGACAAAGTATAATATAAAATATATATATATATATATATATATATATATATATATATATATATATATATATATATATATATATATATATATATGTCAGCAAATCGCTGACAGGGATATGGCCTGTTTCATCAGGTCTACCGTCGAGGACCACGTCACCCTCAGTCGCCTACTGACGTCGCAGGAGGGAGGGAGGAAGCCGTCATGGGGAGCACTCAAGTGTCGTACGACAAGGAGGGTGGTACCTCCTCCACGTGTGACGCCAGCTGGATCCACAACATCTCCAGGTGACGCCAGCTGGATCTACAACTCCAGTGACACGTGCATCCTCTATAGTGGCGCGTACATCCTCTACAGCTGCATCTATATTGCTACCAAGACATACACATCATCTACAAAAAGTGAACTACGCGGGAAACGGCGATCAAATTTAAAGAGGGAAGTCAGCACCACAAGTAAAGCATCCTCCTCGAAGGCTGAGTGGGGTGCCTAAATGTGTGTGGATGTAACCAAGATGTGAAGACCCTAACTGGAAAAACAATCACTCTTGAAGTAGAACCTTCAGACACAATTGAAAATGTGAAGGAAAATAGTGTAATTGGAAAAAAATGTAGCTTAGACATTGAAGCTTATTGATACAGTGGTTAAATTGATGAGAACTGCTATTGACGTTTGTGTAAATAAATTATACATTTCCTTTTTTCCATAGCCAGAGGTTGAACCATTATGTGACATTCTTTTTTTCATTCATTTCAAGCTAGAAGTTTCAGTTTTCTAAATTGTTTCTTACATTTCTCATATGTATATATATGTATGTGTGTGTGTGTGTATATGTGCGGATGTGTGTGTATGTGTGTGTATGTGTATATGTATATATATATATATATGTACATTATCCCTGGGGATAGGGGTGAAAGAATACTTCCCACGTATTCCTCGCGTGTCGTAGAAAGCGACTAGAGGGGACGGGAGCAGGGGGCCAGAAATCCTCCCCTCCTTGTATTAACTTTCTAAAATGGGAAACAGAAGGAGTCACGCGGGGAGGGCTCATTCTCCTCGAAGGCTCAGAGTGGGGTGCCTAAATGTGTGTGGATGTAACCAAGATGTGAAAAAAGGAGAGATAGGTAGTATGTTTGAGGAAAGGAACCTGGATGTTTTGCCTCTGAGTGAAACGAAGCTCAAGGGTAAAGGGGAAGAGTGGTTTGGGAATGTCTGGGGAGTAAAGTCAGGGGTTAGTGAGAGGACAAGAGCAAGGGAAGGAGTAGCAATACTCCTGAAACAGGAGTTGTGGGAGTATGTGATAGAGTGTAAGAAAGTAAATTCTCGATTAATATGGGTAAAACTGAAAGTTGATGGAGAGAGGTGGGTGATTATTGGTGCATATGCACCTGGGCATGAGAAGAAAGATCAAAAGAGGCAAGTGTTTTGGGAGCAGCTGAATGAGTGTGTTAGTGGTTTTGATGCACGAGACTGGGTCATAGTGATGGGTGATTTGAATGCAAAGGTGAGTAATGTGGCAGTTGAGGGAATAATTGGTATACATGGGGTGTTCAGTGTTGTAAATGGAAATGGTGAAGAGCTTGTAGATTTATGTGCTGAAAAAGGACTGATGATTGGGAATACCTGGTTTAAAAAGCGAGATATACATAAGTATACTTATGTAAGTAGGAGAGATGGCCAGAGAGCGTTATTGGATTACGTGTTAATTGACAGGCGTGCGAAAGAGAGACTTTTGGATGTTAATGTGCTGAGAGGTGCAACTGGAGGGATGTCTGATCATTATCTTGTGGAGGCTAAGGTGAAGATTTGTATGGGTTTTCAGAAAAGAAGAGTGAATGTTGGGGTGAAGAGGGTGGTGAGAGTAAGTGAGCTTGAGAAGGAGACCTGTGTGAGGAAGTACCAGGAGACTCTGAGTACAGAATGGAAAAAGGTGAGAATAATGGAAGTAAGGGGAGTGGGGGAGGAATGGGATGTATTTAGGGAATCAGTGATGGATTGCGCAAAAGATGCTTGTGGCATGAGAAGAGTGGGAGGTGGGTTGATTAGAAAGGGTAGTGAGTGGTGGGATGAAGAAGTAAGAGTATTAGTGAAAGAGAAGAGAGAGGCATTTGGACGATTTTTGCAGGAAAAAATGCAATTGAGTGGGAGACGTATAAAAGAAAGAGACAGGAGGTCAAGAGAAAGGTGCAAGAGGTGAAAAAAGGGCAAGTGAGAGTTGGGGTGAGAGAGTATCATTAAATTTTAGGGAGAATAAAAAGATGTTCTGGAAGGAGGTAAATAAAGTGCGTAAGACAAGGGAGCAAATGGGAACTTCGGTGAAGGGCGCAAGTGGGGAGGTGAAAACAAATAGTGGTGATGTGAGAAGGAGATGGAGTGAGTATTTTGAAGGTTTGTTGAATGTTTTTGATGATAGAGTGGCAGATATAGGGTGTTTTAGTCGAGGTGGTGTGCAAAGTGAGAGGGTTAGGGAAAATGATTTGGTAAACAGAGAAGAGGTAGTGAAAGCTTTGCGGAAGATGAAAGCCGGCAAGGCAGCAGGTTTGGATGGTATTGCAGTGGAATTTATTAAAAAAGGGGGTGACTGTATTGTTGACTGGTTGGTAAGGTTATTTAATGTATGTATGACTCATGGTGAGGTGCCTGAGGATTGGCGGAATGCGTGCATAGTGCCATTGTACAAAGGCAAAGGGGATAAGAGTGAGTGCTCAAATTACAGAGGTATAAGTTTGTTGAGTATTCCTGGTAAATTATATGGGAGGGTATTGATTGAGAGGGTGAAGGCATGTACAGAGCATCAGATTGGGGAAGAGCAGTGTGGTTTCAGAAGTGGTAGAGGATGTGTGGATCAGGTGATTGCTTTGAAGAATGTATGTGAGAAATACTTAGAAAAGCAAATGGATTTGTATGTAGCATTTATGGATCTGGAGAAGGCATATGATAGAGTTGATAGAGATGCTCTGTGGAAGGTATTAAGAATATATGGTGTGGGAGGAAAGTTGTTAGAAGCAGTGAAAAGTTTTTATCGAGGATGTAAGGCATGTGTACGTGTAGGAAGAGAGGAAAGTGATTGGTTCTCAGTGAATGTAGGTTTGCGGCAGGGGTGTGTGATGTCTCCATGGTTGTTTAATTTGTTTATGGATGGGGTTGTTAGGGAGGTAAATGCTAGAGTTTTGGAAAGAGGGGCAAGTATGAAGTCTGTTGGGGATGAGAGAGCTTGGGAAGTGAGTCAGTTGTTGTTCGCTGATGATACAGCGCTGGTGGCTGATTCATGTGAGAAACTGCAGAAGCTGGTGACTGAGTTTGGTAAAGTGTGTGGAAGAAGAAAGTTAAGAGTAAATGTGAATAAGAGCAAGGTTATTAGGTACAGTAGGGTTGAGGGTCAAGTCAATTGGGAGGTGAGTTTGAATGGAGAAAAACTGGAGGAAGTGAAGTGTTTTAGATATCTGGGAGTGGATCTGGCAGCGGATGGAACCATGGAAGCGGAAGTGGATCATAGGGTGGGGGAGGGGGCGAAAATTCTGGGGGCCTTGAAGAATGTGTGGAAGTCGAGAACATTATCTCGGAAAGCAAAAATGGGTATGTTTGAAGGAATAGTGGTTCCAACAATGTTGTATGGTTGCGAGGCGTGGGCTATGGATAGAGTTGTGCGCAGGAGGATGGATGTGCTGGAAATGAGATGTTTGAGGACAATGTGTGGTGTGAGGTGGTTTGATCGAGTGAGTAACGTAAGGGTAAGAGAGATGTGTGGAAATAAAAAGAGCGTGGTTGAGAGAGCAGAAGAGGGTGTTTTGAAGTGGTTTGGGCACATGGAGAGATGAGTGAGGAAAGATTGACCAAGAGGATATATGTGTCGGAGGTGGAGGGAACAAGGAGAAGAGGGAGACCAAATTGGAGGTGGAAAGATGGAGTGAAAAAGATTTTGTGTGATCGGGGCCTGAACATGCAGGAGGGTGAAAGGAGGGCAAGGAATAGAGTGAATTGGAGCGATGTGGTATACCGGGGTTGACGTGCTGTCAGTGGATTGAATCAAGGCATGTGAAGCGTCTGGGGTAAACCATGGAAAGCTGTGTAGGTATGTATATTTGCGTGTGTGGACGTATGTATATACATGTGTATGGGGGGGGGGGTTGGGCCATTTCTTTCGTCTGTTTCCTTGCGCTACCTCGCAAACGCGGGAGACAGCGACAAAGTATAATAAATATAAAATAAATATATATATATATATATATATATATATATATATATATATATATATATATATATATATATATATATATATATATATATATATATATATATATTCCTATGAGTCCAAGGGGAAAATGAAACACGAAAAGTTCCCAAGTGCACTTTCGTGTAATAATCACATCATCAGGGGAGACACAAGAGGGGAATATAACAGTCAGTTGATATACATCGAAGAGACGAAGCTAGGACGCCATTTGGTAAACATGTGATTGTCCAAAACATACAACGAGCGTTCATAAACTTATCTATTTTACAATTCTTACAACAATAAAGTTATCTAATTTGTATAGATCATCACTAATGTTAAGATTATAATTCTTTGTGTATCTAATGATAGAAGATTCAATGATATTTCTCTTGGTAATAAAGTTAGAGTTAACAACTGAGATAGCGTTACTCCAGTCAATACAATGATCATAGTTTTTAACATGATTAAACAAGGCATTTGATTCTTGTCCCGTTCTTATACTATATTTATGTTGCTTAAGTCTAACAGAAAGATCCTTACCAGTCTGACTAACATAGAATTTATCACAGTTTCCACAAGGAACTTTATAGATGCAACCAAGAGAATTTTCTGGTGAATTCCTGATTAAGATATTCTTTATAGTATTATTGTTGCTAAAGGCAACATTTACATTAAAGGATTTAAGCAACATGGGAAGCAAAGTGAAATTATTATCAAAAGGGAGAACTAAAAGATTCTTGTTGTCAATGGGAGGTTTGGGCTCAACTCTAAAATGATTTCTTTGCTAACTTAAGGGATTTATCAATGAAAGATCTAGGGTACTTTAACTTGGATCCAATAGAATATATCTTCTCAAACTCATCATCAATAAACTCTGGACTGCAAATACGTAATGTCCTTAGGAACATAGACTGAAATGATGATGTAATAATGGATATATGAGCATACATTGATGAGTTTTCTGTATATGCTAAACTTAAACTATATATATCATATTTATTGTGCTTTCTCGCTGTCTCCCAAGTTAGCGAGGTAGCGCATGGAAACTGACGAAAGAATGGCGCAAACCACCCACATACAGATGTATATACATACACGTCCACACACGCACATATACATACCTATACATCTCAACGTATACATATATATACACATATAGTCATATATATATATATATATATATATATATATATATATATATATATATATATATATATATATATATATATATATATATATATATATATATATATATACACATATACATAATTCATAATGCCTGCCTATATTCATTCCCATCGCCACCCCGCCACATATAAAGTAACAACCCCCTCCCCCCAAATGGCTGCGAAGTAGCGCTAGGAAAAGACAACGAAGGCCATATTCGTTTACACTCAGTCTCTAGCTCTCCTGTCATAATGAACTGAAACCACAGCTCCCTTTCAACATCCAGGACCCACAGATCTTTCCATGGTTTACCCAAGACGCTTCATATGCCCTGATTCAATACATTAACAGCACGTCGACCACGGTACACCACATCCTTCCAATTCCCTCTATTCCTTGCACGCCTTTCACCCTCCTGTATGTTCAGGTCCCGAACACTCAAAATCTTTTTAACTCCATCTTTCCGCCTCCAATTTGGTCTTCTACTTCTCGTTCCCTCCATCTCTGACTCATATATCCTCTTGGTCAATCTTTCCTCACTCATTCTCTCCATGTGACCAAACCATTTCAAAACACCCTCTTCTGCTATCTCAACCACACTCTTGTTATTACAGCACATCTCTCTTACCTTACTATTACTTACTCGATCAAACCAACTCACATCACAAATTGTCCTCACACATCTCATTTCCAGCACATCCACAGTCCTCCGCAAAACTCTATCCATAGCCCACGCCTTGCAGCCATATAACATTGTTGGAGCCACTGCTCCTTCAAAAATACCTATTTATGCTTTCCGAGATAATGTTCTCGACTTCCACACATTCTTCAACGCTCCCAAAACTTTCGCCCCCGCCCCCACCCTATCTTTCACTTCCGCTTCCAAATCCATTCCCAGATACCTAAAACACTTCACTTCCTCCAGTTTTTCTCCATTCACACTTACCTCCCAGTTGACTTGTCCCTCAACCCTACTCTACCTAATAACCTTGCTCTTATTCACATTTACTCTCAGCTTTATTCTTTGACACACTTTGCCAAACTCATTCACCAGCTTCTGCAATTTCTCACATGAATCAGCCACCAACGTTGTATCATCAGCGAACAACAACTGACTCACCAAGCTATTTCATCCAGAACAGACTGCATACTTGCCCCTCTTTACAAAACTCTTGTATTCACCTTACTAACAACCCCATCCATAAACAAATTTAAGAACCAAGGAGACATCACACACACCTGCCGCTAACCTACATTCAATGAGAACCACCCACTTTCCTCTCTTTCTACACGTACATATGCCTAACATCCTAGATAAAAACTTTGCACTGCTTTCGACAACTTGCCTCCCACACCATATATTCTTAATACCTTCCACAGAGCATCTCTGTCAACTCTATCATACGCCTTCTCCAGATCCATAAATGCTACATACAAACCCATTTCTTTTCCTAAGTATTTCTTACATACATTATTCAAAGCAAACACTTGATTCACACATCCTCTACTGCTTTTGAAACCACATACACACACACACACACACACACACACACATATATATATATATATATATATATATATATATATATATATATATATATATATATATATATATATATATATAATTTTCTTTTTCTTTTGTCGCTGTCTCCCGCGTTTGCGAGGTAGCGCAAGGAAACAGACGAAAGTAATGGCCCAACCCACCCCCATACACATGTATATACATACGTCCACACACGCAAATATACATACCTACACAGCTTTCCATGGTTTACCCCAGACTCTTCACATGCCCTGATTCAATCAACTGACAGCACGTCAACCCCGGTATACCACATCGATCCAATTCACTCTATTCCTTGCCCTCCTTTCACCTTCCTGCATGTTCAGGCCCCGATCACAGAAAATCTTTTTCACTCCATCTTTCCACCTCCAATTTGGTCTCCCACTTCTCCTCGTTCCCTACAGCTCCGACATATATATCATCTTGGTCAATCTTTCCTCACTCATTCTCTCCATGTGCCCAAAACATTTCAAAACACCCTCTTCTGCTCTCTCAACCACGCTCTTTTTATTTCCACACATCTCTCCTACCCTTACTTTACTTACTCGATCAAACCACCTCACACACACATTTTGTCCTCAAGCACCTCATTTCCAGAAAATCCATCCTCCTGCGCACAACTTTATCCATAGCCCACGCCTCGCAACCATACAACATTGTTGGAACCACTATTCCTTCAAACATACCCATTTTTGCTTTCCGAGATAATGTTCTCGACTTCCACACATTCTTCAAGGCTCCCAGGATTTTCGCCCCCTCCCCCACCCTATGATCCACTTCCGTTTCCAAGGTTCTATCCGCTGCCAGATCCACTCCCAGATATCTAAAACACTTTACTTCCTCCAGTTTTTTTCCATTCAAAGTTACCTCCCAATTCACTTTACCCTCAACCCTACTGTACTTAATAACCTTGCTCTTATTCACATTTACTCTTAACTTTCTTCTTTCACACACTTTACCAAACTCAGTCACCAGCTTCTGCAGTTTCTCACATGAATCAGCCACCAGCGCTGTATCATCAGCGAACAACAACTGACTCTCTTCCCAAGCTCTCTCATCCCCAACAGACTTCATGCTTGCCCCGCTTTCCAAAACTCTTGCATTCACCTCCCTAACACCACATCCTTTAACAAATTAAACAACCATGGAGACATCACACACCCCTGCTGCAAACCTACATTCACTGAGAACCAATAACTTTAGTCTTTTCCTACACGTACACATGCCTTACATCCTCGATAAAAACCATATTTATATATACATATATATATATATATATATATATATATATATATATATATATATATATATATATATATATATATATATATATATATATATATATATATATATATATATATATATATATATGGTTTATTTAACTTTCTAAAATGGGAAACAGAAGAAGGAGTCACGCGGGGAGTGCTCATCCTCCTCGAAGGCTCAGATTGGGGTGCCTAAATGTGTGTGGATGCAACCAAGATGTGAAAAAAGGAGAGATAGGTAGTATGTTTGAGGAAAGGAACCTGGATGTTTTGGCTCTGAGTGAAACGAAGCTCAAGGGTAAAGGGGAAGAGTAGTTTGGGAATGTCTTGGGAGTAAAGTCAGGGGTTAGTGAGAGGACAAGAGCAAGGGAAGGAGTAGCAGTACTCTTGAAACAGGAGTTGTGGAAGTATGTGATAGAATGTAAGAAAGTAAATTCTCGATTAATATGGGTAAAACTGAAAGTGTATGGAGAGAGATGGGTGATTATTGGTGCATATGCACCTGGGCATGAGAAGAAAGATCATGAGAGGCAAGTGTTTTGGGAGCAGCTGAATGAGTGTGTTAGTGGTTTTGATGCACGAGACCGGGTTATAGTGTTGGGTGATTTGAATGCAAAGGTGAGTAATGTGGCAGTTGAGGGAATAATTGGTATACATGGGGTGTTCAGTGTTGTAAATGGAAATGGTGAAGAGCTTGTAGATTTATGTGCGAAAAAAGGACTGATGATTGGGAATACCTGGTTCAAAAAGCGAGATATACATAAGTATACGTATGTAAGTAGGAGAGATGGCCAGAGAGCGTTATTGGATTACGTGTTAATTGACAGGCGTGCGAAAGAGAGACTTTTGGATGTTAATGTGCTGAGGGGTGCAACTGGAGGGATGTCTGATCATTATCTTGTGGAGGCTAAGGTGAAGATTTGTATGGGTTTTCAGAAAAGAAGAGTGAATGTTGGGGTGAAGAGGGTGGTGAGAGTAAGTGAGCTTGGGAAGGAGACTTGTGTGAGGAAGTACAAGGAGAGACTGAGTACAGAATGGAAAAAGGTGAGAACAATGGAAGTTAGGGGAGTGGGGGAGGAATGGGATGTATTTAGGGAATCAGTGATGGATTGCGCAAAAGATGCTTGTGGCATGAGAAGAGTGGGAGGTGGGTTGATTAGAAAGGGTAGTGAGTGGTGGGATGAAGAAGTAAGAGTATTAGTGAAAGAGAAGAGAGAGGCATTTGGACGATTTTGCAGGGAAAAAATGCAATTGAGTGGGAGACATATAAAAGAAAGAGACAGGAGGTCAAGAGAAATGTGCAAGAGGTGAAAAAAAGGGCAAATGAGAGTTGGGGTGTGAGAGTATCATTAAATTTTAGGGAGAATAAAAAGATGTTCTGGAAGGAGGTAAATAAAGTGCGTAAGACAAGGGAGCAAATGGGAACTTCCGTGAAGGGCGCAAATGGGGAGGTGATAACAAGTAGTGGTGATGTGAGAAGGAGATGGAGTGAGTATTTTGAAGGTTTGTTGAATGTGTTTGATGATAGAGTGGCAGATATAGGGTGTTTTGGTCGAGGTCGTGTGCAAAGTGCGAGGGTTAGGGAAAATGATTTGGTAAACAGAGAAGAGGTAGTAAAAGCTTTGCGGAAGATGAAAGCCGGCAAGGCAGCAGGTTTGGATGGTATTGCAGTGGAATCTATTAAAAAAGGGGGTGACTGTATTGTTGACTGGTTGGTAAGGTTATTTAATGTATGTATGACTCATGGTGAGGTGCCTGAGGATTGGCGGAATGCGTGCATAGTGCCGTTGTACAAAGGCAAAGGGGATATGAGTTAGTGCTCAAATCACAGAGGTATAAGTTTGTTGAGTATTCCTGGCAAATTATATGGGAGGGTATTGATTGAGAGGGTGAAGGCATGTACAGAGCATCAGATTGGGGAAGAGCAGTGTGGTTTCAGAAGTGGTAGAGGATGTGTGGACCAGGTGTTTGCTTTGAAAAATGTATGTGAGAAATACTTAGAAAAGCAAATGGATTTGTATGTAGCATTTATGGATCTGGAGAAGGCATATGATAGAGTTGATAGAGATGCTCTGTGGAAGGTATTAAGAATATATGGTGTGGGAGGCAAGTTGTTAGAAGCAGTGAAAAGTTTTAATCGATGATGTAAGGCATGTGTACGTGTAGGAAGAGAGGAAAGTGATTGGTTCTCAGTGAATGTAGGTTTGCGGCAGGGATGTGTGATGTCTCACTGGTTGTTTAATTTGTTTATGGATGGGGTTGTTAGGGAGGTAAATGCAAGAGTTTTGGAAAGAGGGGCAAGTATGAAGTCTGTTGGGGATGAGAGAGCTTGGGAAGTGAGTCAGTTGTTGTTCGCTGATGATACAGCGCTGGTGGCTGATTCAAGTGAGAAACTGCAGAAGCTGGAGACTGAGTTTGGTAAAGTGTGTGAAAGAAGAAAGTTAAGAGTATATGTGAATAAAAGCAAGGTTATTAGGTACAGTAGGGTTGAGGGTCAAGTCAATTGGGAGGTGAGTTGAATGGAGAAAAACTGGAGGAAGTGAAGTGTTTTAGATATCTGGGAGTGGATCTGGCAGCGGATGGAACCATGGAAGCGGATGTGGATCATAGGGTGGGGGAGGGGGCGAAAATTCTGGGAGCCATGAAGAATGTGTGTAAGTCGAGAACATTATCTCGGAAAGCAAAAATGGGTATGTTTGAAGGAAAAGTGGTTCCAACAATGTTGTATGGTTGCGAGGCGTTGACTATGGATAGAGTTGTGCGCAGGAGGGTGGATGTGCTGGAAATGAGATGTTTGAGGACAATATGTGGTGTGAGGTGGTTTGATTGAGTAAGTAACGTAAGAGTAAGAGAGATGTGTGGAAATAAAAAGGGCGTGGTTGAGAGAGCAGAAGAGGGTGTTTTGAAATGGTTTGGTCACATGGAGAGAATGAGTGAGGAAAGATTGACCAAGAGGATATATGTGTCGGAGGTGGAGGGAACGAGGAGAAGAGGGAGACCAAATTGGAGGTGGAAAGATGGAGTGAAAAAGATTTTGTGTGATCGGGGCCTGAGCATGCAGGAGGGTGAAAGGAGGGCAAGGAATAGAGTTAATTGGAGCGATGTGGTATACCGGGGTTGACGTGCTGTCAGTGGATTGAATCAAGGCATGTGAAGCGTCTGGGGTAAACCATGGAAAGCTGTGTAGGTATGTATATTTGCGTGTGTGTGGACGTATGTATATACATGTGTATGGGGTGGGTTGGGCCATTTCTTTCGTCTGTTTCCTTGCGCTACCTCGCAAACGCGGGAGACAGCGACAAAGAAAAAAAAAAAAATATATATATATATATATATATATATATATATATATATATATATATATATATATATATATATATATATATAAGTAGCGCAAGGAAACAGACGAAAGAAATGGCCCAACCCACCCCCATACTCATGTATATACACACACGTCCACACACGCAAATATACATACCTATACATCTCAATATACACATATATATACACACACAGACACATACATATATACCCATGCACACAATTCACACTGTCTGCCTTTATTCATTCCCATCGCCACCTCGCCACACATGGGATACCATCCCCCTCCCCCCTCATGTGTGCGTGGTAGCGCTAGGAAAAGGCAACAAAGGCCTCATTTGTTCACACTCAGTCTCTAGCTGTCATGCAATAATGCCCGAAACCACAGCTCCCTTTCCACATCCATGCCCCACACAGCTTTCCATGGTTTACCCCAGACGCTTCACATGCCCTGATTCAATCCACTGACAGCACGTCAACCCCGGTATACCACATCGACCCAATTCACTCTATTCCTTGCCCGCCTTTCACCCTCCTGCATGTTCAGGCCCGATCACTCAATATCTTTTTCACTCCATCTTTCCACCTCCAATTTGTTCTCCCACTTCTCCTCGTTCCCTCCACCTCCGACACATATATCGTCTTAGTCAATCTTTCCTCACTCATTCTCTCCATGTGTCCAAACCTCTTTTGCTCTCTCAACCACGCTCTGTTTATTTCCACATATCTCTCTTACCCTTACATTACTTACTCGATCAAACCACCTCACATCACACATTGTCCTCAAACATCTCATTTCCAGCACATCCACCCTCCTGCGCACAACTCTATCCATAGCCCACGCCTCGTAACCATACATTTTTGGAATCACTATTCCTTCAAACATACCCATTTTTGCTTTCCGAGATAATGCTCTCGACTTCCACACATTCTTCAAGGCTCCCAGGATTTTCGCCCCCTCACCCACCCTATGATTCACTTCCGCTTCCATGGTTCCATCCGCTGCCAGATCCACTCCTAGATATTTAATGTATGTATGACTCATGGTGAGGTGCCTGAGGATTGGCGGAATGCGTGCATAGTGCCATTGTGCAAAGGCAAAGGGGATAAGAGTGAGTGCTCAAATTACAGAGGTATAAGTTTGTTGAGTATTCCTGGTAAATTATATTTGAGGGTACTGATTGAGAGGGTGAAGGCATGTACAGAGCATCAGATTGATGAAGAGCAGTGTGGTTTCAGATGTAGTATAGGAGGTGTGGATCAGGTGTTTGCTTTGAAGACTGTATGTGAGAAATACTTAGAAAAGCAAATGGATTTGTATGTAGCATTTCTGGATCTGGAGAAGGTATATGATAGAGTTGATAGAGATGCTCTGTGGAAGGTATTAAGAAAATATGGTGCGGGTGTCAAGTTGTTAGAAGCAGTGAAAAGTTTTTATCGAGGATGTAAGGCATGTGTACGTGTAGGAAGAGAGGAAAGTGGTTGGTTCTCAGTGAATGTAGTTTTGCGGCAGGGGTGTGTGATGTTTCCATGGTTATTTAATTTGTTTATGAATGGGGTTGTTAGGGAGGTGAATGCAAGAGTTTTGGAAAGAGAGACAAGAATGAAGTGTGTTGTGGATGAGAGAGCTTGGGAAGTGAGTCAGTTGTTGCTCGCTGATAATACAGCGCTGGTGGCTGATTGATGTGAGAAACTGCAGAAGCTGGTGACTGAGTTTGGTAAAGTGTGTGAAAGAAGAAAGTTAAGAGTAAATGTGAATAAGAGCAAGGTTATTAGGTACAGTAGGGTTGAGGGTCAAGTCAATTGGGAGGTAAGTTTGAATGGAGAAAAACTGGAGGAAGTAAAGTCTTTTATATATATATATATATATATATATATATATATATATATGTATATATATATATATATATATATATATATATATATATATATATATATATATATATATATATATATATATATATATATATATATATATATATATATATTATATATATATATATATATATATATATATATATATATATATATATATATATATATATAAATATATATATATATATATATATATATATATATATATATATATATATATATATATATATATATATATATATATATATATATATATATATATATATATATATATATATATATATATATATATATATATATATATATATACATATATATATATATATATATATATATATATATATATATATATATATATATATATATATATATATATATATATATATATATATATATATATATATATATATATATATATATATATATATATATATATATATATATATATATATATATATATATATATATATATATATATATATATATATATATATATATATATATATATATATATTATATATATATATATATATATATATATATATATATATATATATATATATATATATATATATATATATATATATATATATATATATATATATATATATATATATATATATATATATATATATATATATATATATATATATATATGTATATATATATATATATATATATATATATATATATATATATATATATATATATATATATATATATATATATATATATATATATATATATATATATATATATATATATACATACACATCTACATAGTTCATACTTGCAGACTTTATTCATTCCTGTCGCCACCCCGCCACACATGAAAGAACACCACCCTCCCGCTGCTCGCGCGCGAGGCTGCGCTAGAAAAAGGAAACAAAGGCTCTACATTCGCTCACACTCAGTCTCTAGCTGTCATATATAATGCACCTAAACCATATCTGCTTCTCCATATCTAGGTTCAACGAAACTTTCCATGGTTTACTCCACTCTCTTCACATGCCCTGGTTCAATCCATTGATAGCACGTCCACCCCAGTATACCACATCGATTCAATTGATTCTATTCCTTGCACATCTTTCATCCTCCTGTATGTTCAGGCCTTCGATCGCTGAACATCTTTGTCACTCCTTCTTTTCACCTCGAATTTGGTCTCCCACTTCTCGTTCCCTCCACCTCTGGCACATATATTCTGTTTGTCAATCTTTCCTCACTCATTCTCTTGATGTGACCTAAACCATTTCAATACACCCTCTTCTGCTCTCTCAACCACACTCTATTTTTTACCACACAACCCTTTTAACCTTTCATGACTTACTCGATCAAACCACCTCACACCATATATTGTCCTCAAACCTCGTATTTCCAACACATCCACCCTCATCCGCAAAACTCTATCTATAGCCCACGCCTCGCAAGCCTATAACATTGTTGGAACAACTATTCCTTCAAACATGCCCATTTTTGCATTCCAAGATAATGTTCTCGCCTTCCCCACATTCTTTAACACTCCCAGAATTTTCGCCCCCTCACCCACCCTGTGACTCACTTCCGCTTCCATGGTTCCATTCACTGCCAAATCAACTCCCAGATATCTAAAACACTTCAATTCGTTCAGTATTTCTCCATTCACTCTTACCTCCCAATTGACTTATCCCTCAACCCTACTGTACCTAATAATCTTGCTCTTATTGACATCAATCTCAACTTTCTTCTTTTACACACTACCTAATTCAGTTACCAGCTTCTGCAGTTTCTCATCCAAAGCAGTCACCAACGCTGTATCATCAGCGAACAACAACTGACTCACTTCCCAAGCTCTCTCATCCACAACAGACTGCATACTTGCCCCTATCTCCAAAACTCTTGCATTCATTTCCCTAACAACCACATCCATAAACAAATGAAACAACCATGGAGACATCACGCACCCCTGCAGCAAACCAACATTCACTGGGAACCAATCTCTTTCCTCTCTTCCTATTCGTACACATGCCTTACATCCTCAATAAAAACTTTTCACTGCTTATAACAACTTGCCTTCAACACCATATATTCTTAATACCTTCCACAAAGCATCTCTATGAACTCTATCATATGCCTTCTCCAGATCCATAAATGCTACATACAAATCCATTTGCTTTTCTAAGTATTTCTCACGTGCATTCTTCAAAGCAAACACCTGATCCACACATCCTCTACCACTTCTGAATCTATACTGCTCTTCCCGAATCTGATGCTGTGTACATGCTTTCACCCTCTCAATCAGTACCCTTCCATATAATTTCCCAGGAATACTCAACAAACTTATACCTCTGTAATTTGAACACTCATTTGCATCCCCTTTACGTTTGAACAACGCACTGCGCAACCATTCCGCCAATCCTCAGGCACCTCATATGAGCTATACATATATTGAATATCCTCACCAACCAGTCAACAACAAGGTCAACCCCTTTTCTAATAAATTCCACAGCAATCCCATCGAAACCCGCCGTCTTTCCGGCTTTCACCTTCCGCAAAACTTTCACTACGTCTTCTCCGTTTACCAAACAATTCTCCCTGACGCTCTCACTTCGCACACAACCTCCACCAAAACACCCTACATCTGCCACTATATCATCTAACACATTTGACGAACCCTCAAAATACTCACTCCATCTCCTACTGACATCACCACTACTTGTTATCAACTCCCCTTTAGCCCCTTCACCGATGTACTCATCTGTTCTCTTGTCTTATGCCGTTTATTTACCCCCTTCCAAAAGATCTTTTTATTTTCACTAAAATTTAATGATACTCCCTCATCCCAACTCTCATTTGCCCTCTTTTGCTCCTCTTGCACCTTTCTCTTGACCTCCTGCAACTGTCTTTTTTACATCTCCTAGTCATATCCACTGTTTTCCTGCAAAATTCGTCCAAATGCCTCTCTCTTCTCTTTCACTGATAATCTCATCACTCAGTACCCTATCTAGTCTGCCCACCTCCCACACTTCTCATGCCACAAGCATCTTTTGAGCAAGCCATCACTAATTCCTAAATACATCCAATTTCTCCCCCACCCCCCTTACGTCCTTTGCTCTCACCTATTTCCATTCTGCACTCAGTCTCTCCTGGTGCTTTCTCACACAAATCTCCTTCCCAAGCTCACTTACTTCTACCAATGTCTTCACCTCAAAAGTTTCTCTTTTTTTCTGAAGACCTCTACAAATCTTCACCTTCGCCTCCACAAGATAGCGATGTGACATCCCTCCAGTTGCACCTCTCAGGACATTAACATCCAAAAGTCTCTCTTTCAGTAACCTATCAATTAAGACGTAATCCAATAACGTTTTCTGGCCATCTTTCCTACTTACATATGTATACTTACGTATATCTAACTTTTGAAACAAAGTTTTCCCAATCACCAGTCTCTTTTTAGCACAAAAATCCTCAAGCTCATCACCATTTCCATTTACAACACTAAACGCCCAATATGCTCTAAATATTCGCTCAACTGCCACGTTACTCACCTTTGCATTCAAATCACCCATCACTATAACCCGGTCTTGTGCACCAAAACTACTAACACACTCACTCAGCTGCTCCCAAAACACCTGCCTCTCATGATCTTTCTTCTCATGCCCAGGAGCATAGGCAGCAATAATCATCCATCTCTCTCAACCCACTTTCAGTTTTACCCATATCAACCTAGAGTTTATTTTCTTACGCTCTGTCAGATACTCCTACAACTCCTGTTTCAGGAGTAGTGCTTCTCCTTCCTCTGCTCTAGTCCTCTCACCAACCCCGGACTTTACTCCCAAAACATTCCCAAACCACTCTTCCCCTTTACCCATCAGTTTCGTTTCACTTAGAGCCAAAACATCCAAGTTCTTTTCCTCAAACATACTACCTATCTCTTATTTTTTCTCATCTTGGTTACATCCACACACGTTTATACACCCCAATCTGAGCTTTCGAGGAGGATGAGCTCTCCCTGCGTGACTTCTTCTGTTTCCCACTTTAGAAGTCAAGATATATATATATATATATATATATATATATATATATATATATATATATATATATATATATATATATATATATATATATATATATATATATATATATATATATTATCCCTGGGGATAGGGGAGAAAGAATACTTCCCACGTATTCCCTGCGTGTCGTAGAAGGCGACTAAAAGGGAAGGGAGCGGGGGGCTGGAAATCCTCCCCTCTCGTTTTTTTTTTTTTTTTTTTTTTTTTTTTTTTTTCCAAAAGAAGGAACAGAGAAGGGGGCCAGGTGAGGGTATTCCCTCAAAGGCCCAGTCCTCTGTTCTTAACGCTACCTCGCTATCGCGGGAAATGGCGAATAGTATGAAAAAAAAAAAAAAAAAAAAAAAAAATATATATATATATATATATATATATATATATATATATATATATATATATATATATATATATATATATATATATATATATATATATATATATATATATATATATATATATATATATATATTTTTTTTTTTTTTTTTTTTTTTTTTTTTTTTTTTATACTTTGTCGCTGTCTCCCGCGTTTGCGAGGTAGCGCAAGGAAACAGACGAAAGAAATGGCCCAACCCCCCCCATACACATGTACATACACACGTCCACACACGCAAATATACATACCTACACAGCCTTCCATGGTTTACCCCAGACGCTTCACATGCCTTGATTCAATCCACTGACATCACGTCAACCCCTGTATACCACATCGCTCCAATTCACTCTATTCCTTGCCCTCCTTTCACCCTCCTGCATGTTCAGGCCCCGATCACACAAAATCCTTTTCACTCCATCTTTCCACCTCCAATTTGGTCTCCCTCTTCTCCTCGTTCCCTCCACCTCCGACACATATATCCTCTTGGTCAATCTTTCCTCACTCATTCTCTCCATGTGCCCAAACCATTTCAAAACACCCTCTTCTGCTCTCTCAACCACGCTCTTTTTATTTCCACACATCTCTCTTACCCTTACGTTACTTACTCGATCAAACCACCTCACACCACACATTGTCCTCAAACATCTCATTTCCAGCACATCCATCCTCCTGCGCACAACTCTATCCATAGCCCACGCCTCGCAACCATACAACATTGTTGGAACTACTATTCCTTCAAACATACCCATTTTTGCTTTCCGGGATAATGTTCTCGACTTCCACACATTTTTCAAGGCTCCCAAAATTTTCGCCCCCTCCCCCACCCTATGATCCACTTCCGCTTCCATGGTTCCATCCGCTGACAGATCCACTCCCAGATATCTAAAACACTTCACTTCCTCCAGCCTCTCACCATTCAAACTCACCTCCCAAATGACTTGACCCTCAACCCTACTGTACCTAATAACCTTGCTCTTATTGACATTTACTCTTAACTTTCTTCTTCCACACACTTTACCAAACTCCGTCACCAGCTTCTGCAGTTTCTCACATGAATCCGCCACCAGCGCTGTATCATCAGCGAACAACAACTGACTCACTTCCCAAGCTCTCTCATCCCCAACAGACTTCATACTTGCCCCTCTTTCCAAAACTCTTGCATTTACCTCCCTAACAACCCCATCCATAAACAAATTAAACAACCATGGAGACATCACACACCCCTGCCGCAAACCTACATTCACTGAGAACCAATCACTTTCCTCTCTTCCTACACGTACACATGCCTTACATCCTCGATAAAAACTTTTCACTGCTTCTAACAACTTGCCTCCCACACCATATATTCTTAATACCTTCCACAGAGCGTCTCTATCAACTCTATCATATGCCTTCTCCAGATCCATAAATGCTACATACAAATCCATTTGCTTTTCTAAGTATTTCTCACATACATTCTTCAAAGCAAACACCTGATCCACACATCCTCTACCACTTCTGAAACCACACTGCTCTTCCCCAATCTGATGCTCTGTACATGCCTTCACCCTCTCAATCAATACCCTCCCATATAATTTACCAGGAATACTCAACAAACTTATACCTCTGTAATTTGAGCACTCACTCTTATCCCCTTTGCCTTTGTACAACGGCACTATGCAAGCATTCCGCCAATCCTCAGGCACCTCACCATGAGTCATACATACATTAAATAACCTTACCAACCAGTCAACAATACAGTCACCCCCTTTTTTAATAAATTCCACTGCAATACCATCCAAACCTGCTGCCTTGCCGGCTTTCATCTTCCGCAAAGCTTTTACTACCTCTTCTCTGTTTACCAAATCATTTTCCCTAACCCTCTCACTTTGCACACCACCTCGACCAAAACACCCTATATCTGCCACTCTGTCATCAGACACATTCAACAAACCTTCAAAATACTCATTCCATCTCCTTCTCACATCACCACTACTTGTTATCACCTCCCCATTTACGCCCTTTACTGAGGTTCCCATTTGCTCCCTTGTCTTACGCACCCTATTTACCTCCTTCCAGAACATCTTTTTATTCTCCCTAAAATTTACTGATAGTCTCTCACCCCAACTCTCATTTGCCCTTTTTTTCACCTCTTGCACCTTTCTCTTGACCTCCTGTCTCTTTCTTTTATACTTCTCCCACTCAATTGCATTTTTTCCCTGCAAAAATCGTCCAAATGCCTCTCTCTTCTCTTTCACTAATACTCTTACTTCTTCATCCCACCACTCACTACCCTTTCTAAACAGCCCACCTCCCACTCTTCTCATGCCACAAGCATCTTTTGCGCAATCCATCACTGCTTCCCTAAATACATCCCATTCCTCCCCCACTCCCCTTACTTCCATTGTTCTCACCTTTTTCCATTCTGTACACAGTCTCTCCTGATACTTCTTCACACAGGTCTCCTTCCCAAGCTCACTTACTCTCACCACCTTCTTCACCCCAACATTCACTCTTCTTTTCTGAAAACCCATACTAATCTTCACCTTAGCCTCCACAAGATAATGATCAGACATCCCTCCAGTTGCACCTCTCAGCACATTGACATCCAAAAGTCTCTCTTTCGCGCGCCTGTCCATTAACACGTAATCCAATAACGCTCTCTGGCCATCTCTCCTACTTACATAAGTATACTTATGTATATCTCGCTTTTTAAACCAGGTATTCCCAATCATCAGTCCTTTTTCAGCACATAAATCTACAAGCTCTTCACCATTTCCATTTACAACACTGAACACCCCATGCATACCAATTATTCCCTCAACTGCCACATTACTCACCTTTGCATTCAAATCACCCATCACTATAACCCGGTCTCGTGCATCAAAACCGCTAACACACTCATTTAGCTGCTCCCAAAACACTTGCCTCTCATGATCTTTCTTCTCATGCCCAGGTGCATATGCACCAATAATCACCCACCTCTCTCCATCAACTTTCAATTTTACCCATATTAATCGAGAATTTACTTTCTTACATTCTATGACATACTCCCACAACTCCTGTTTCAGGAGTATTGCTACTCCTTCCCTTGCTCTTGTCCTCTCACTAACCCCTGACTTCACTCCCCAGACATTTCCAAACCACTCTTCCCCTTTACCCTTGAGCTTCGTTTCACTCAGAGCCAAAACATCCAGGTTCCTTTCCTCAAACATACTACCTATCTCTCCTTTTTTCACATCTTGGTTACATCCACACACATTTAGGCACCCCACTCTGAGCCTTCGAGGAGGATGAGCACTCCCCGCGTGACTCCTTCTTCTGTTTCCCATTTTAGAAAGTTAATACAAGGAGGGGAGGATTTCCGGCCCCCCGCTCCCGTCCCCTCTAGTCGCTTTCTACGACACGCGAGGAATACGTGGGAAGTATTCTTTCACCCCTATCCCCAGGGATAATATACATATATATATACATATACACACACACACACACACACACACACACGCACACACACACACACATACATATATATACATATGAAAAATGTAAGAAACAATTTAGAAAACAAACTTTTAGCTTGAAATGAATGAAAAAATGAACGTCACATAATGGTTCAACCTCTGGTTATGGAAAAGGAAATGTACAATTTATTCACACAAACGTCAATAGCAGTTCTCATCAATTTCACCACTGAATCAATAAGCTTCAATGTCTAAGCTACATTTTTCTCCAACTTCACTATTTTCTTGTCAAAACACCATGCATGAAAACTATCACTCCAGTAACACAACTGTAAACATTTACTTCCCCTTTAAAAAAAAGTTCTGGGGAAGTCTGTCTCGATACACTGCGGCGAGGCGACGCGACGCTGACACAATCCCTGGGGATAGGGAAGAAAGTATACTTCCCACGTATTCCCTGCGTGTCGTAGAAGGCGATTAAAAGGGGAGGGAGCGGGGGGCTGGAAATCCTGCCCTCTCGCTTTTTTTTTTTTAATTTTCCAAAAGAGGGAACAGAGAAGGGGGCCAGGTGAAGATATTCCCTCAAAAGCCCAGTCTTCTGTTCTCAACGCTACCTCGCTAATGCGGGAAATGGCGAATAGTATGAAAGAAAAGAAAGATGGAAACAGAGAAGGGGGCCAGGTGAGGCTATTCCCTCAAAGGCCCAGTCCTCTGTTCTTAACGCTACCTCGCTATCGCGGGAAATGGCGAATAGTTGGAAAGAAAAAAATATATGTATATGTATATATATAAATATATATATATATATATATATATATATATATATATATATATATATATATATATATATATATATATATATATATATATATATATATATATTGGAAACGATCACAATTATGCGCGTGATCAAGTATATTCCTAAGAGTCCACGGAGAAAAAGAAACACGATATGTTCTGAAGTGCACTTTCGTGAAATAATCACAACATCAGGGGAGAACAAGACAGAAATATAAAGGTCAGGTGATATACAAAGAAGAGACGTATCTAGGACGCCATTTGGTAAACATACGATTGTCCAAGACACACAACAAACGTATCATAAACTTATCATTTTAAGATTTTATCAACAAAAAAGTTATCTAATTTGTATAGACCATGGCTAATATCAAGATTATAATTCTTTGTGTATCTAACAATAGAAGATTCAATGATATTTCTCTTGGTAATAGAGCTAGCGTTAATTATTGAGATGGCATTACTCCAGTCAATACAATGATCACAGTTTTTAACGTGATTAGATAAGGCATTTGATTCTTCCCCCGTTCTTATACTATATTTATGTTGCTTAAGTCAAACAAAAAGATCCTTTCCAGTCTCCCCAACATAAAACTTATCACAATTTCTGCCTGGCACTTTATAGAAGCACCCACGGAAAATTTTCTGGTGAATTCCTGATGAAGAAATTCTTTATAGTATTATTGTTGCTGAAGGCAACTTATACATTAAAGGATTTAAGCAACATGAAAAGAAAAGTGAAATTATTATTGTTAAAAGGGAGAACTAAAAGATTCTTGGTGTCAATGTAAGGTTTTGGCTCAACTCTATGAAATGATTTCTTTGCGAACTTAAGAGGCTTATCAATGAAAGATCTAGGGTACTTTAACTTAGATCCAATAGAATATATCTAATCAAATTCATTATCAATACTCTGGACTGCAAATACGTTATGCCCTAAGGAACATAGATTGAAATCATGATAATTCAACTCTGTCATGTTGAGATGAGTAATAATGGATACATGAGCCTACTTTGGTAGGTTGTCTGTATATGCTAATTTAAACTTGTTTTCCTGCCTATGGATCATGCAATATAAAGATGGCAACATACCATTATTTTCATTTTCTACAGTAAATTTGATGGAAGGTACTAAATTAAGTAAGGGGAGAAATATTTGTAAATTTTCATTTGTTGGCCGAACGCAAAGAATATCATCTACATACCTAAACAAAATTTTATGAGAAAGTAATATATCCTATAGTAATTTTGTTAAAACATTCCATATAAAGATTGCTTAGTACAGGTGAAAGAGGGTTACCCATTGCCATACGAAATTTTTGAGCGTAATAATCTCCATTGAATTGAAATACTCAGTCTTTTATACACAATTTTATCAGTTCAATGAAATTACACTTTCAAACAGGTAAATGAATATCATCCAAGACATCAAATAAATATTCTAAAAGGTCATCAACTGGAACTTTAGTGAAAAGTGAGGAAACATCAAAGCTAACTAGTTTGAAATCAGAATTAACATTGATATTGTTAAGCTTGTTGACTAAATCTACATTGTTCATGATACTAGACTTTGATATCTTACTCACTAATGGGCTTAATAAAGAAACTAACCATTTTGACAATTTATATGTGATGGAGCCTACTGAACTCAATATAGGTCTTGCTGGAAAATTGATTTATTTGTTTTGATAAGTCTATACATATAAGGCAATGAAGGTGACAAAGAGGACAAACTTTTGATAAGGGAAATGTTACCTTTCAACAACAGCTTCATTTCTTTATTGAACTGGGAAATAGCTACTTTTAGGGGATTCTTAGTGGGTTTTCAATATCTTCTTTCATCATTTAAAAGATCATTCATTTTAAATAAACAGATTCTTTTATCTAAAAATCATAATAGAGGTATCCATATCCTCTTTAGTAATATGTATATCACTGTGTTTTTTTAAGGTGTTAATAGCTCTTATGAATCTTTCAGGGCAATTAGGGTCAGCTGGTTTTGGCAAACTGGCACAAAAAAAAACCATTACAGGTACCAATTTCATCATTTCTCAAATAACTGTTTGCGAGGAAACAGACAAAAGAATGACCCAACACACCCACATTCACACGTCCACACACGCACATATACATACCTATACAATTCAACATGCACATATATGTACATATATATATATATATATATATATATATATATATATATATATATATATATATATATATATATATATATATATACATATATATATATATATATATATATATATTTTGAAGGTTTGTTGAATGTGTTTGATGATAGAGTGGCAGATATAGGGTGTTTTGGTCGGGGTGGTGTGCAAAGTAAGAGGGTTGGGGAAAATGATTTGGTAAACAGAGAAGAGGTAGTAAAAGCTTTGCGGAAGACGAAAGCCGGCAAGGCAGCAGGTTTGGATGGTATTGCAGTGGAATTTATTAAAAAAGGGGGTGACTGTATTGTTGACTGGTTGGTAAGGTTATTTAATGTATGTATGACTAATGGTGAGGTGCCTGAGGATTGGCGGAATGCGTGCATAGTGCCATTGTACAAAGGCAAAGGGGATAAGAGTGAGTGCTCAAATTACAGAGGTATAAGTTTGTTGAGTATTCCTGGTAAATTATATGGGAGGATATTGATTGAGAGGGTGAAGGCATGTACAGAGCATCAGATTGGGGAAGAGCAGGGTGGTTTCAGAAGTGGTAGACGATGTGTGGATCAGGTGTTTCCTTTGAAGAATGTATGTGAAAAATACTTAGAAAAGCAAATGGATTTGTATGTAGCATTTATGGATCTGGAGAAGGCATATGATAGAGTTGATAGAGATGCTCTGTGGAAGGTATTAAGAATATATGGTGTGGGAGGCAAGTTGTTAGAAGCAGTGAAAAGTTTTTATCGAGGATGTAAGGCATATGTACGTGTAGGAAGAGAGGAAAGTGATTGGGTCTCAGTGAATGTAGGTTTGCGGCAGGGGTGTGTGATGTCTCCATGGTTGTTTAATTTGTTTATGGATGGGGTTGTTAGGGAGGTGAATGCAAGAGTTTTGGAAAGAGGGGCAAGTATGAAGTCTGTTGGGGATGAGAGAGCTTGGGAAGTGAGTCAGTTGTTTTTCGCTGATGATACAGCGCTGGTGGCTGATTCATGTGAGAAACTGCAGAAGCTGGTGACTGAGTTTGGTAAAGTGTGTGAAAGAAGAAACTTAAGAGTAAATGTGAATAAGAGCAAGGTTATTAGGTACAGTAGGGTTGAGGGTCAAGTCAATTGGGAGGTGAGTTTGAATGGAGAAAAACTGAAGGAAGTGAAGTGTTTTAGATATCTGGGAGTGGATCTGGCAGCGGATGGAACCATGGAAGCGGAAGTGGATCACAGGGTGGGGGAGGGGGCGAAAATTCTGGGAGCCTTGAAGAATGTGTGGAAGTCGAGAACAGTATCTTGGAAAGCAAAAATGGGTATGTTTGAAGGAATAGTGGTTCCAACAATGTTGTATGGTTGCGAGGCGTGGGCTATGGATAGAGTTGTGCGCAGGAGGATGGATGTGCTGGAAATGAGATGTTTGAGGACAATGTGTGGTGTGAGGTGGTTTGATCGAGTAAGTAACGTAAGGGTAAGAGAGATGTGTGGAAATAAAAAGAGCGTGGCTGAGAGAGCAGAAGAGGGTGTTTTGAAATGGTTCGGGCACATGGAGAGAATGAGTGAGGAAAGATTGACCAAGAGAATATATGTGTCGGAGGTGGAGGGAACGAGGAGAAGAGGGAGACCAAATTGGAGGTGGAAAGATGGAGTGAAAAAGATTTTGTGTGATCGGGGCCTGAACATGCAGGAGGGTGAAAGGAGGGCAAGGAATAGAGTGAATTGGAGCGATGTGGAATACCGGGGTTGACGTGCTGTCAGTGGATTGAATCAAGGCATGTGAAACGTCTGGGGTAGACCATGGAAAGCTGTGTAGGTATGTATATTTGCGTGTGTGGACGTATGTATATACATGTGTATGGGGGTGGGTTGGGCCATTTCATTCGTCTGTTTCCTTGCGCTACCTCGCAAACGCGGGAGACAGCGACAAAGCAAAAAAAAAAAAAAAATATATATATATATATATATATATATATATATATATATATATATATATATATATATATATATATTTATATATATATATATATATATATATATATATATATATATATATATATATATATATATATATGTATATATATATATATATATATATATATATATATATATATATATATATATATATATATATATATATATATATATATATATATATATATATATATATATACATATATATATATATATTTTTATATATAAATATACATATATATATATATATATATATATATATATATATATATATATATATAATATATATATAAATATGTATATATATATTTTTTTATTTTGTTTTGTCGCTGTCTCCCTGACGAAACTGAAACTGACGAAAGAAATGGCCCAACCCACCCCCATACAAATGTATATACATACACGTCCACAAACGCAAATATACATACCTATACATCTCAATGTACACATATATAAAAACACACAGACACATACATATATACCCATGCACACAATTCACACTGTCTGCCTTTATTCATTCCTATCGCCACCTCGCCACACATGGAATACCACCCCCCTCCCCCCTCATGTGTGCGAGGTAGCGCTAGGAAAAGACAACAAAGGCCTCATTCGTTCGCACTCAGTCTCTAGCTGTCATGCAATAATACCCGAAACCACAGCTCCATTTCCACATCCAGGCCCCACACAACTTTCCATGGTTTACCCCAGACGCTTCACATGCCCTGATTCAATCCACTGACAGCACGTCGACCCGGTATACCACATCGATCCAATTCACTCTATTCCTTGAGCGCCTTTCACCCTCCTGCATGTTCAGGCCCCGATCACACAAAATCTTTTTCACTCCATCTTTCCACCTCGATTTTGGTCTCCCACTTCTCGTTCCCTCCACCTCCGACACATATATCCTCTTGGTCAATCTTTCCTCATTCATTCTCTCCATGTGCCCGAACCATTTCAAAACACCCTCTTCTGCTCTCTCAACCACGCTCTTTTTATTTCTACTCATCTCTCTTACCCTTACATTACTTACTCGATCAAACCACCTCACAGCACATATTGTCCTCAAACATATTTCCAGCACATCCATCCTCCTGCGCACAACTCTATCCATAGCCCACGCCTCGCAACCATACAACATTGTTGGAACAACTATTCCTTCAAACATACCCATTTTTGCTTTCCGAGATAATGTTCTCGACATCCACACATTCTTCAAGGCTCCCAGGATGTTCGCGCCCTCCCCAAGCCTATGATTCACTTCCGCTTCAATATTTCCATCCGCTGCCAGATCCACTCCCAGATATCTAAAACACTTTACTTCCTCCAGTTTTTCTCCATTCAAACTTACCTTCCAATTGACTTGACCCTCAACACTACTGTACCTAATAACCTTGCACTTATTCACATTAACTCTTAACTTTCTTCTTTCACACACTTTACCAAACTCAGTCACCAGCTTCTGCAGTTTCTCACATGAATCAGCCACCAGCGCTGTATCATCAGCGAACAACAACTGACTCACTTCCCAAGCTCTATCATCCCCAACAGACTTCATATATGCCCCTCTTTCCAAAACTCTTGCATTCACCTCCCTAACAACCCCATCCATAAACAAATTAAACAACCATGGAGACATCACACACCCCTGCCTCAAACCTACATTCACTGCGAACCAATCACTTTCCTCTATTCCTACACGTACACATGCCTTACATCCTCGATAAAAACTTTTCACTGCTTCTAACAACTTGCCTCGCACACCCTATATTCTTAATACCTTCCACAGAGCATCTCTATCAACTCTATCATATGCCTTCTCCAGATCCAGAAATGCTACATACAAATAAATTTCCTATTTTAAGGATTTCTCACATACTTTCTTCAAAGCAAACACCTGATCCACAAATCCTCTACCACTTCTGAAACCACACTGCTCTTCCCAAATCTGATGCTCTGTACATGCCTTCACCCTCTCAGTCAATACCCTCCTATATAATTTACCAGGAATACTCAACAAACTTATACCTCTGTAATTTGAGCACTCACTCTTATCCCCTTTGCCTTTCTACAATGGCACTATGCACGCATTCCGCCAATCCTCAGGCACCTCACCATGAGTCATACATACATTAAATAACCTTACCAACCAGTCAACAATACAGTCACCCCCTTTTTTAATAGAATCCTACTGCAATACCATCCAAACCTGCTGCCTTCCGGCTTTGATATTCCGCAAAGCTTTCACTACCTCTTCTCTGTTTACCAAATCATTTTCCCTAACCCTCTCACTCTGCACACCACCTCGACCAAAACACCCTATATCTGCCACTCTATCATCAAACACATTCAACAAACCTTCAAAATAATCGCTCCATCTCCTTCTCACATCACCACTACTTGTTATCACCTCCCCATTAGCGCCCTTCACTGAAGTTCCCATTTGCTCCCTTGTCTTACGCACTTTATTTACCTCCTTCCAGAACATCTTTTTATTCTCCCTAAAATTTAATGATAATCTCTCACCCCAACTCTCATTTGCCCTCTTTTTCACCTCTTCCACATATAAACATATGTGTATGTATATATATATATATATATATATATATATATATATATATATATATATATATATATATATATATTTTTTTTTTTATATTATACTTTGTCGCTGTCTCCCGCGTTTGCGAGGTAGCGCAAGGAAACAGACGAAAGAAAAATCCCAACCCACCCCCATACACATGTATATACATACGTCCACACACGCAAATATACATACCTACACAGCTCTCCGTGGTTTACCCCAGACGCTTCACATGCCTTGATTCAATCAACTGACAGCACGTCAACCCCGGTATACCACATCGCTCCAATTCACTCTATTCCTTGCCCTCCTTTCACCCTCCTGCATGTTCAGGCCCCGATCACACAAAATCTTTTTCACTCCATCTTTCCACCTCCAATTTGGTCTCCCTCTTCTCCTCGTTGCCTCCACCTCCGACACATATATCCTCTTGATCAATCTTTCCTCACTCATTCTCTCCATGTGCCCAAACCACTTCAAAACACCCTCTTCTGCTCTCTCAACCACGGTCTTTTTATTTCCACACATATCTCTTACCCTTACGTTACTCACTCGATCAAACCACCTCACACCACATATTGTCCTCAAACATCTCATTTCCAGCACATCCATCCTCCTGCGCACAACTCTATCCATAGCCCAAGCCTCGCAACCATACAACATTGTTGGAACCACTATTCCTTCAAACATACCCATATATATATATATATATATATATATATTTACATATATATATATATATATATATATATATATATATATATATATATATATATATATATATATATATATATATATATATATATATATATATATATATATATATATATATTGGAAAGGATCACAAATTTGCGCGTGATGAAGATATTCCTATGAGTCCACGGGGAAAATGAAATACGAAAAGTTCCCAAGTGCACTTTCGTGTAATAATCACATCATCAGGGGAGACACAAGAGAGGAATATAAGAGTCAGTTGATATACATCGAAGAGACTAAGCTAGGACGCCATTTTGGACAATCATATGTTTACCAAATGGCGTCCTAGCCATTGTTGACTGGTTGGTAAGGTTATTTAATGTATGTATGACTCATGGTGAGGTGCCTGAGGATTGGCGGAATGCGTGCATAGTGCCATTGTACAAAGGCAAAGGGGATAAGAGTGAGTGCTCAAATTACAGAGGTATAAGTTTGTTGAGTATTCCTGGTAAATTATATGGGAGGGTATTGATCGAGAGGGTGAAGGCATGTACAGAGCATCAGATTGGGGAAGAGCAGTGCGGTTTCAGAAGTGGTAGAGGATGTGTGGATCAGGTGTTTGCTTTGAAGAATGTATGTGAGAAATACTTAGAAAAGCAAATGGATTTGTATGTAGCATTTATGGATCTGGAGAAGGCATATGATAGAGTTGATAGAGATGCTCTGTGGAAGGTATTAAGAATATATGGTGTGGGAGGCAAGTTGTTAGAAGCAGTGAAAAGTTTTTATCGAGGATGTAAGGCATGTGTACGTGTAGGAAGAGAGGAAAGTGATTGGTTCTCAGTGAATGTAGGTTTGCGGCAGGGGTGTGTGATGTCTCCATGGTTGTTTAATTTGTTTATGGATGGGGTTGTTAGGGAGGTAAATGCAAGAGTCCTGGAAAGAGGGGGAAGTATGAAGTCTGTTGGGGATGAGAGAGCTTGGGAAGTGAGTCAGTTGTTGTTCGCTGATGATACAGCACTGGTGGCTGATTCATGTGAGAAACTGCAGAAGCTGGTGACTGAGTTTGGTAAAGTGTGTGGAAGAAGAAAGTTGAGAGTAAATGTGAATAAGAGCAAGGTTATTAGGTACAGTAGGGGTGAGGGTCAAGTCAATTGGGAGGTGAGTTTGAATGGAGAAAAACTGGAGGAAGTGAAGTGTTTTAGATATCTGGGAGTGGATCTGTCAGCGGATGGAACCATGGAAGCGGAAGTGGATCATAGGGTGGGGGAGGGGGCGAAAATTTTGGGAGCCTTGAAAAATGTGTGGAAGTCGAGAACATTATCTCGGAAAGCGAAAATGGGTATGTTTGAGGGAATAGTGGTTCCAACAATGTTGTATGGTTGCGAGGCGTGGGCTATGGATAGAGATGTGCGCAGGAGGATGGATGTGCTGGAAATGAGATGTTTGAGGACAATGTGTGGTGTGAGGTGGTTTGATCGAGTAAGTAACGTAAGGGTAAGAGAGATGTGTGGAAATAAAAAGAGCGTGGTTGAGAGAGCAGAAGAGGGTGTTTTGAAATGGTTTGGGCACATGGAGAGAATGAGTGAGGAGAGATTGACCAAGAGGATATATGTGTCGGAGGTGGAGGGAACGAGGAGAAGAGGGAGACCAAATTGGAGGTGGAAAGATGGAGTGAAAAAGATTTTGTGTGATCGGGGCCTGAACATGCAGGAGGGTGAAAGGAGGGCAAGGAATAGAGTGAATTGGATTCATGTGGTATACAGGGGTTGACGTGCTGTCAGTGGATTGAATCAAGGCATGTGAAGCGTCTGGGGTAAACCATGGAAAGCTGTGTAGGTATGTATATTTGCGTGTGTGGACGTGTGTATGTACATGTGTATGGGGGGGGGGTTGGGCCATTTCTTTCGTCTGTTTCCTTGCGCTACCTCGCAAACGCGGGAGACAGCGACAAAGTATAAAAAAAAAAAAAAAAAAAAATTTTTATATATATATATATATATATATATATATATATATATATATATATATATATATATATATATATATATATATATATATATATATATATACTTATCAATTTATATATTATACCTTGTCGCTGTCTCCCGCTCTAGCGAGGTAGCGCAAGGAAACAGATGAAAGAATGGCCCAACTCACCCACATACGCATGTATATATATATACACGTCCACACACGCACCTATACATCTCAATGTATACATATATATGCACACACAGACATATACATATGTACATATGTACATAATTCATACTGTCTGCCCTTATTCATTCCCGTCGCAACCCTGCAACACATGAAATGAAAACCCCCTGCCTCCACATGTGCTCGACATAGCGCTAGGAAAAGGACAACAAAGGCCACATTCTTTCACACTCAGGTCCATAGCTGTCATGCATAATGCTCCGAAACCACAGCTCCCTTTCCACATACAGGCCCCACAAAACTTTCCATGGTATACCCCAGACGCTTCAGATGCCCTGTTTCAATCAATTGACAGCAAGTCGACCCCGGTATACCATATCGTTCCAATTCACTCTACTCCTTACACGCCCTTCACCCTCCTGCATGTTCAGGCTCCGATAGCTCAAAATCTTTTTCTCACCATCTTTCCACCTACAATTTGGTCTCCCACTTCTCCTCGTTCCCTCCACCTCTTACTTCCTCAGTCATTCTCTCCATGTGACCAAAGCATTACAATTCACCCTCTTCCGGTCTCTAAACCACACTCATTTTATTACCACACATCTCTCTTACCCTTTCACTACTTACTCGATCAAACCACCTCACAATACGTATTGTCCTCAAACATCTAAATTCCGGCATATCCACCCTCTTCCGAACAAATCTATCTATAGCCCACGCCTCGCAACCATATAACATTGCTGGAACGACTATTCCTTCAAACATACCCATTTTTGCTTTCCAAGATAACGTTCTCGACTTCCACACATTTCTCAACGCTCCCAGAACTTTCGCCCTCTCCCCCACCCTATGATTCACTTCCGCTTCCATGGTTCCATCCATTGCCAAATTCACTCCCAGATATCTAAAACACTTCACTTCCTCCAGTTTTTCTCCATTCAAACCTACTTCCCAGTTCACTTGTCCCTCAATCCTACTGTACCTAATAACCTAGCTCTTATTCACATTTACTCTGAGCTTTCTTCTTTCACACACTTTACCAAACTCAGTCACCAGCTTCTGCAGTTTCTCACCGGAATCAGCCATCAGCGCTGTATCATCAACGAACAGCATCTGTCTCACTTCCCAAGCTCTCTCATCCACAATAGACTGCATACTTGCCTCTCTATCCAAAACTCTTTCATTCACCTCCCTAACAACCCCATCCATAAACAAATTAAACAACTATGGAGACATCACGCACCCCTCCCGCAAACCTACATTTATTGAAAACAAATCATTTCTTTATCTTTTCCTACACGTACAAATGCCTTACATTCTCGATAAAAACTTTTCACTGCTTCAAACAACTTACCTGCCACACCATATATTCTTAATACCTTTCAAAGAGCATCTCTATCAACTCTATCATATGCCTCCTCCAGATCCATAAATGCTACATACAAATCAATTTTCTTTCCTAAGTATTTCACAAATACATATTTCAAAGCAAACATCTGATCCACACATCCTCTACCATTTCTGAAACCATGCTGTTCTTCCCCAATCTGATGCTCTGTACATGCCTTCACCCTCCCAATCAATACCCTCCCATATGATTTCCCAGGAATATTGAACGTACTTATACCTCTATAATTTGAACAATCACTTTTCTCCCCTTTGCCTTTGTACAATGGCACTATGCAAGCATTTCGCCAGTCCTCAGGCACCTCATCATGAGTCATACATGCATCAAATAAGCTTACCAACCAGTCAGCAATACAGTCACCCCCTTTTATAATAAATTCCACTGCAATACCATCCTAACCAACTGCCTTGCCGGCTTTCATCTTCCGAAAAGCTTTTACTACCTCTTCTCTGTTTATCAAATCATTCTCCCTAACCCTCTCACCTTGCACACCACCTCGACCAAAACACCCTATGTCTGCCCCTCTATCATCAAACACATTCAACAAACCTTCAACATACTCATTCCATCTTCTAACATCACCACTACTTGTTATCACATCGTCATTAGCCCCCTTCACTGATGTTCTCATTTTTTCCTTTATCTTACGCAATTTTTTATCTTCCTTCAAAAACATTATTCTTCTTAAAACTTAATGATGCTCTCTCACCCCAACTCTCATTTGCCCTCTTTTTCGCTTCTTGCACCTTTCTCTTGACCTCCTGCCTCTTTCGTTTATACATCTCCTGGTCATTTACATTATTTCCCTGCAAAAATCGTCAAATGCCCCTCTCTCTCTTCTCTTTCACTAATAATCTTACTTCTTCATCCCACCAATCACTACCCTTTCTAATCTGCCCACCTCCCACGCTTCTCATGCCACAAGCATCTTTTCACAAGCCAGCACTGTTTCCCTAAATACATCCCATTCCTCCCCCACTCCCCTGACGTCCTTTGTTCTCACCGTTTTCCATTCTGTATTCATTCTCTCCTGGTACTTCCTCACACAAGTCTCCTTCCCAAGCTCACGTACTGTCACCATTCTCTTCACCACAACATTTTCTCTTCTTTTCTGAAAACCCAAACAAATCTTCACCTTCGCCTCCACAAGATAATGATCAGACATTCCTCCAGTTGCACCTCTCAGCACATTAACATCCAAAAGTCTCTCTTTCGCGCGCCTAGCAATTAACACGTAATCCAGTAACGCTCTCTGGCCATCTCTTCTACTTACATACGTGCACTTATGTACGTATTTCTTTACTTTTAAACCAGGTATTGCAAATCACCAGTCCTTTTTCAGCATATAAATCTACAAGCTCTTCACCATTTCCATTTACAACACTGAACACCCATGTACACCAATTATCCCTCAACTACCACATTACTCACCTTTGCATTCAAATCACCCATCACTATAGCCCGGTCTCGTGCATCAAAACTACCAATACTGAATCTACTGAATCTGCTGCTCCCAAAACAACACTTACCTCTCATGATCTTTCTTCTCATGCCCAGGTGCATATGCACCAGTAATCACCCATATCTCTCCATCCACTTTCAGTTTTACCTATATCAATCTAGAGTTTACCTTCTTGCACGCTATCACATAACCCTACCACTCATGTTTCAAGAGTACTGCTACTCCTTCCCTTGCTCTTGTCCTCTCACTAAACGTTGACTTTACACTCGAGACATTCCCAAACCACTCTTCCCCTTTACCCTTGAGCTTCGTTTCACTCAGAGCCAAAACACCCAGGTTCCTTTCCTCAAGCATACTACCTATCTGTCCTTTTTTCTCATCTTGGTTACATCCACACACATTTAGACACCCCAATCTGAGCCTTCGCGGAGGATGAGCACTCTCCTGCGTGACTTCTTCTTCTGTTTCCCCGTTTAGAAAGTTGAAATGCAAGGAGCTTAGGGTTTCTAGCCCCTCTCCCGTCCCCTTTAGTCGCCTTCCACGATACGTGAGGAATGCCTGGGAAGTATTCTTTCTCCCCTATCCCCAGGGATAGATATATTGTATCATTTCACTATAAGAATTGCTGTATCCCGCGTCAGCAACTTAGCGCAGGAAATAGAGGAAGAATGGCCCATCCACTCATATACGCACATATATACATAAATGTGCATATCTACGTATACATACATATAAATGCATATTCATATCAACATTCACATATATATACGTACACATATACAGACATATACATATCTACACATATACATATTCATACTTGCTTGCGTTCATGCATTTCTGTCGCTACACCACCTCAGAAGAAGCAGCATCGCTACCTCCTGCCTCAACGAGGTAGCGCCAGGAAAACAGACCAAAATGCCACATTCCTTTACACTTAGTCTCTAGCTGTCATATGCAATGCACCGAAACCACAGCTCTCTATCTACATCCAAGCCCAACACACCCCTCTCTGGTTTACCCCGGAAGCTTTACATGCCCTTGTTCAGTCCATTGACAGCACGTCGACCCCAGTATAACACATCGTAGTAATTCACTCTATTCCTTCCACGTCTCTCACTCTCATGTATGTTCAGGCACCGATCGATCAAAATCTATTTCACTCCATCCTTCCACCTCTAACTTGGTCTCCCTTTTCTCCTTGTTCCCTCCCCCTCAGACACACATATATATAGTCTTTGTCATTCTTTCATCACTTATTTTCTCCATACTTCCAAACCATTTAAACACACCCTCTTCTCGTTTTTCAACCAAACTCTCTTTTTCCACACATCTCTCTTACTCTTTCGTTACTTAACCGATCAAACCACCTCACATCACATGTTGTCCTAAAACATATCATTTCCAACACATCCACCCTCCTTCGTACAACCCTAGCTATAGCCCACGGCTCAAAACCATATAACATTTCTGGAACTACTATTCCTTCAAACATGCCCATTTATGCTCTCCCAGATAGCGTTCTCTCCTTCCACACATCCTTCATCGCTTCCAGGGCCTTCTCCCCCTCACCTCAGTTCCACTTCCATGGTTCCATTAGTTGCTAAGTCAACTCCCAGATATCTAAAACATTTCATTTCCTTCAATTTTTCTCCATTCAAACTTACATCTCAATTAACTAGTCCGTCAACCATACTGAACCTACTAACCATGCTGTTATTCACATTAACTCTCAACTTTTTTCTTTCACAAACATTTCCAAACTCAGTCACCAACTTCTGCAGTTTCTCACGCCAGTCAGCCACTAGAACTGTAACATCGGCAAACAACAAGTGACTCACTTCCCAGGCGTCCTCATCTCCAACAGACTGCATACTCGCTTCTCTCTCTAAAACTCTCTCACTTATCTTCCTAACGATCCAGTCCATACGCAAATTAAACAACCATAGGGACATCACACACCCCTGCAGCAAACCGATATTTTCTGGGAACTAATTACTGCCCTCTCTTCCTACTCGTACACATGCCTTACATCCTTGGCAAAAAATTTTCACTGCTTTCAGCAACTTACCACCCACACCATATACTCATAAAACCTTCCAAAGAATCTCTATCAACCTTGTCGTATGCCTTCTCCAGATCCACAAATCCTACATAAATATCCATCTTTATTTTGTAAGTATTTCTCACATGCATTCTTCAAAGCAAACACCTGATCCACACATCCTCTACCACCTCTAAAACTACATTGTACATGTCTTCACTCTCTCAGTCTAGAAACTCCCATATGATTTCCCGGGAATACTCAACAGACTTATGCTTCTGTAGTTTGAACACTCACCTTTATCCCTTTGCCTTTATACAATGGCACTATGCATGCATTCTGCCAATCCGCAGGCACTTCATTATGCTCCATACATACTCTGAATATCCTTACCAACCAATAAACAACGCAGTCACCCCTTTTTTAAATAGATTCCACTGCAATAGCATCTTAACCCGCCGCCTTGCCGGATTTAATCTTCCGCAAAGCTTTCACTGCCTCTTCTCTCTTAACAAAGGATTCTCCCTGAGTCTCTCCCTTCGCACGTCTCTCCTACCAAAACACCCTAAATCTGCCACTCTGTCATGAAAGACAATCAACAGAGCTTCAAAATAATCAATCCATCTCCTTCTCACTTCATCATACCTGTTATTACCTCTCCACTTGCCATCTTCACAGATGTTCCTATTTGTTCTCTTGTCTGACGCACGTTATTTACCTCCTTCCAACACATCATTTCATTCTCATTAAAATCTAATGATAATCTCTCACCCAACTCTCATTTGCCTTTTTTTCAACTCGTACTTTTTCTAAACTTTCTGCCGCTTTCTTTTATACATCTCCCACTCATTTTCACTACTTCTCTGCAAGTATCTTCCAAACGCTTCTCTGTTCTCTTTCATTAAAAACCTTACTTCTTCATCCCACTACTCACCATCCTTTCTAATCTGCCCACCTCCCACCTTTCTTATGCTACATGCATCTTTTGCGCAAGCCATCACTGCTTCGCTAAATACATCCCATTCCTCACCCACTCCCGTCATGTCATTTGCTCTTACCTTTTGCCATTCTACACTCATCTCTCCTGGTATTTCCACACACAAATCTCCTTTCTGAGCTCACTTACTCTCACCACTCTCTTCTCCCCAACATTCTCTCTTCTTTTTCGAGCACCTCTACAAATTTCACATTACCCTCCATAAGATAATAGTCAGACATTCCCTCGTAGCACATTAACATCAATGGGGATACGGGAGAAAGAATACTTCGCATGTATTCCCTGCGTGTCGTAGAAGACGACTACACTGGGTGGAAGTGTGGTCATTTGCTCTTACCTTTTGCCATTCTACACTCAATCTCTCCTGGTATTTCCACACACAAATCTCCTTTCTGAGCTCACTTACTCTCACCACTCTCTTCTCCCCAACATTCTCTCTTCTTTTTCGAGCATCTCTACAAATTTCACATTACCCTCCATAAGATAATAATCGAACATTCCCTCGTAGCACATTAACATCAATGGGGATACGGGAGAAAGAATACTTCGCACGTGCTCCTTGCGTGTCGTAGAAGACGACTACACTGGGTGGAAGTGTGGTCATTTGTTCTTACCTTTTGCCATTCTACACTCAATCTCTCCTGGTATTTCCACACACAAATCTCCTTTCTGAGCTCACTTACTCTCACCACTCTCTTCTCCCCAACATTCTCTCTTCTTTTTCGAGCATCTCTACAAATTTCACATTACCCTCCATAAGATAATAATCAGACATTCCCTCGTAGCACATTAACATCAATGAGGATACGGGAGAAAGAATACTTCGCACGTGCTCCTTGCGTGTCTTAGAAGAAGACGACTACACTGGGTGGAAGTGTGGTGCTGGACCCCCCCCCCCCCCCCCCCGTAGCAAGACTTCTAAAAAGGGAAAAAGAAGAACGAATCAAGCGGGGAGCGGAAGTGCTCATCTTCTTCAAAGGTTCATACTGGGGTTTCTGAATGTATGTGGATGTAAGCAAGATGAGAAGGAAGGAGAGATAGGTAGTATGTTTGAGGAAAGAACATGTATGTTCTCGCTCTGAGTGAAATGGTGAAGGTTTGGATTGGTTGGGAAAGTATTAGGAGTAAAATCAGGGGTTGGTGGAAGGACAGGAGCCATGGAAGAAGTAAAACAACTCATAAGCAGGTGTGGGAGTATATGATGGAGAGCAAGAAAGTAAATTCTAGATTGTTGTCGGTAAAACTGAATGTGGATGGGGAGAGATTGGTAATTTTGGGCGACTATGCACCTGTCCATGAGAGGAAAGTTCATGAGAGGCAAGGGTTTTAGGAGCAGCTGAGTGCGTGCGTTAGCAGCTTTGATGCAAGGGACCGAGTTACAGTGATGGGTGATTCAAATATGAAGGTGGGTAACGTGGCAGTTAATGGTATAATTGGTGTATATAGGGTACTCAGTGATTTGAATGGAAATGGTGAAGAGCTTGTGTAGTTGTGTGCTGAAAGAAGACTGGTAATTGGATATATCTGGTTTAAAAGGAGAGATATACATAAGTATATATATGTGAGTAGGAGGGATGGTGAAAGGACATTTTTACATTAAGTGTTGATTGATATATATTGAAGTATATTTTCTTTCCCTATCTATCTGGGGATAGGGGAGAAAGAATACTTCCCTCGCATTCCTCACGTGTCGTAGAAGGCGACTAAAGGGGACGGGAGAGGGGGGCTAAAAACCCTCCCCTCCTTGTATTTTCAACTTTCTAAACGGTGAAACAGAAGGAGTCACGCGGGGATTGGGGTGTCTAAATGTATGTGGATGTAACCAAGTTGAGAAAAAAGAAGAGATAGATAGTATGTTTGAGGAAAGGAACCTGGATGTTTTGCCTCTGAGTGAAACGAAGCTCAAGAGTAAAGGGGAAGAGTAGTTTGGGAATGTCCTGTGAGTAAAGTCAGGGGTTAGTGAGAGGACAAGTGGAAGGGAAGGAGTGGCACTACTCCTGAAACAGGAGTGGTAAGGTGTATCTGAGAGTGTAAGAAACTAAACTTTAGATTAATATGGGTAAAACTGAAAGTATATGGAGAGAGATCGGTGATTATTGGTGCATATGCACCTGGGCATGAGAAGAAAGATCATGAGAGGCAAGTGTTTTGGGAGCAGCTGAGTGAGTGTGTTAGTAGTTTTGATGCACGAGACCGGGTTATAGTGATGGGTGATATGAATGCAAACGTCACTAATGTGGCAGTAGAGGGAATAATTGATTTACATGGGTTGTTTAGTGCTGTAAATGGAAATGGTAAAGAGCTTTTAGATTTATGTGCTAAAAAAGGACTGGTGATTAGGAATAACTGGTTTGAAAACAGAGATATACATATGTATACTTATGTAAGTAGGAGAGATTCCAGGAGCTTTATTGGATTACGTGTAATTGATAAGCGCGCAAAAGAGAACTTTTCGATGTTAATGTGCAGCTGTGGGGATATCTGATCATTATCTTGTGAAGGCGAAGTTGAAAATATGAAGAGGTTTTCAGAAAAGAAGAGAGAATGTTGTAGTGAAGAGAGTGGTGAGAGTATGTGAGATTGGAAAGGAGACTTGTTTGAGGAAATACCAGGAGAGACTGAGTATAAAATGGAAAAAGGTGAGAACAAAGGACGTAAGGGGAATAGGGGAGGAATGGGATGTATTTATGGAAGCAGTGATGGCTTGTGCAAAAGATGCTTGTGGCATGAGAAGCGTAGGAGTTGGGCAGATTAGAAATGGTAGTGAGTGGTGGGATGACGAAGTAAGGTTATTAGTGAAAGGGAAGAGAGAGGCATTTGGACGATTTTTCCAGAGAATTAATGCAATTCAGTGAAAGATGTATAAAGGAAAAGAGGCAGGAGGTCAAGAGAAAGGTGCAAGAGATGAAAAAGGGGGCAAATGAGAGTTGGGGAGAGAGAGCATCATTAGATTTTAAGGAGAATAAAGAGATGTTTTGGAAGGATGTAAATAAAGTGCGTAAGACAAGGGAACAAATGGGAACATCAGTGAAGGGGGCTAATGGGAGGTGATAACAAGTAGTTGAGAAATGAGAAGGAGATGGAGTGAGTATTTTGAAGGTTTGGTGAATGTGTTTGATGATATAGTTGCAGATATAGAGTTTTTGGTCGAGGTGGTGTGCAAAGTGAGAGGGTTAGGGAGAATCATTTGGTTAACAGAAAGGAGGTTGTAAAAGCTTTGAGGAAGATGTAAGCTGGTACAGCAGCGGGTTTGGATGGTATTGCAGTGGAATTTATTCAAAAAGGGGGTGACTGTATTGTTGACTTGTTGGTAAGGTTATTTAATGTATGTATAACTCATGGTGAGGTGCTTGAGGACTGGCGGAATGCTTCCATAGTGTCATTGTACAAAGGCAAAGTGGATAAAAGGTGAGCGCTCAAATTACAGAGGTAAAAGTTTGTTGAGTATTCCTGGAAAATTATATGGGATGGTATGGATTGAGAGGGTGAAGACATTTACAGAGCTTCAGATTGGGGAAGAGCAGTGTGGTTTCAGAAGTGGTAGAGGATGTGTGCATCAGGCATTTGCTTTGAAGACTGTATATGAGATATACTTAGACAAGCAAATGGATTTGTATGTAGCATTTATGGATCTGTACAAGGTATATGATAGAGTTGACAGAGATGCTCTGTGGAAGGTATTAAGAATATATGGTGCGGGAGGTAAGTTGTTAAAAGCAGTGAATAGTTTTTATCGAGGAGGTAAGGCATGAGTAAGTGTAGGAAGACAGGAAAGTGATTGGTTCTCAATGAATGTTGGTTTGCACATTCGTTCCCTTGTTTTACGCACTTTATTTACCTTCTTCCAAAACATATATATATATATATATATATATATATATATATATATATATATATATATATATATATATATATATATATATATATATATATATATATATATATTTTTTTTGCTTTGTCGCTGTCTCCCGCGTTTGCGAGGTAGCGCAAGGAAACAGACGAAAGAAATGGCCCAACCCACCCCCATACACATGTATATACATACGTCCACACACGCAAATATACATACCTACACAGCTTTCCATGGTTTACCCCAGACGCTTCACATGCCTTGATTCAATCCACTGACAGCACGTCAACCCCGGTATACCACATCGCTCCAATTCACTCTATTCCTTGCCCTCCTTTCACCCTCCTGCATGTTCAGGCCCCGATCACACAAAATCTTTTTCACTCCATCTTTCCACCTCCAATTTGGTCTCCCTCTTCTCGTTCCCTCCACCTCCGACACATATATCCTCTTGGTCAATCTTTCCTCACTCATTCTCTCCATGTGCCCAAACCATTTCAAAACACCCTCTTCTGCTCTCTCAACCACGCTCTTTTTATTTCCACACATCTCTCTTACCCTTACGTTACTTACTCGATCAAACCACCTCACACCACACATTGTCCTCAAACATCTCATTTCCAGCACATCCATCCTCCTGCGCACAACTCTATCCATAGCCCACGCCTCGCAACCATGCAACATTGTTGGAACCACTATTCCTTCAAACATACCCATTTTTGCTTTCCGAGATAATGTTCTCGACTTCCACACATTCTTCAAGGCTCCCAGAATTTTCGCCCCCTCCCCCACCCTATGTTCCACTTCCGCTTCCATGGTTCCATCCGCTGCCAGAAGCTGGTGACTGAGTTTGGTAAAGTGTGTGAAAGAAGAAAGTTAAGAGTAAATGTGAATAAGAGCAAGGTTATTAGGTACAGTAGGGTTGAGGGTCAAGTGAATTGGGAGGTGAGTTTGAATGGAGAAAAACTGGAGGAAGTGAAATGTTTTAGATATCTGGGAGTGGATATATATATATATATATATATATATATATATATATATATATATATATATATATATATATATATATATATATATATATATATATATATATATATATATATATATATATATATATATATATAAATATATATATATATATACTTTTTTTTTCTTTTTTTTATACCTCGTCGCTGTCTCCCGCGTTTGCGAGGTAGCGCAAGGAAACAGACGAAAGAAATGGCCCAACCCCCCCCCATACACATGTACATACATACGTCCACACACGCAAATATACATACCTACACAGCTTTCCATAGTTTACCCCGGACGCTTCACATACCTTGATTCAATCCACTGACAGCACGTCAACCCCTGTATACCACATCGCTCCAATTCACTCTATTCCTTGCCCTCCTTTCACCCTCCTGCATGTTCAGGCCCCGATCACACAAAATCCTTTTCACTCCATCTTTCCACCTCCAATTTGGTCTCCCTCTTCTCCTCGTTCCCTCCACCTCCGACACATATATCCTCTTGGTCAATCTTTCCTCACTCATTCTCTCCATGTGCCCAAACCACTTCAAAACACCCTCTTCTGCTCTCTCAACCACGCTCTTTTTATTTCCACACATCTCTCTTACCCTTACGTTACTTACTCGATCAAACCACCTCACACCACACATTGTCCTCAAACATCTCATTTCCAGCACATCCATCCTCCTGCGCACAACTCTATCCATAGCCCACGCCTCGCAACCATACAACATTGTTGGAACCACTATTCCTTCAAACATACCCATTTTTGCTTTCCGGGATAATGTTCTCGACTTCCACACATTTTTCAAGGCTCCCAAAATTTTTGCCCCCTCCCCCACCCTATGATCCACTTCCGCTTCCATGGTTCCATCCGCTGACAGATCCACTCCCAGATATCTAAAACACTTCACTTCCTCCAGTTTTTCTCCATTCAAACTCACCTCCCAATTGACTTGACCCTCAACCCTACTGTACCTAATAACCTTGCTCTTATTCACATTTACTCTTAACTTTCTTCTTCCACACACTTTACCAAACTCCGTCACCAGCTTCTGCAGTTTCTCACATGAATCCGCCACCAGCGCTGTATCATCAGCGAACAACAACTGACTCACTTCCCAAGCTCTCTCATCCCCAACAGACTTCATACTTGCCCCTCTTTCCAAGACTCTTGCATTTACCTCCCTAACAACCCCATCCATAAACAAATTAAACAACCATGGAGACATCACACACCCCTGCCGCAAACCTACATTCACTGAGAACCAATCACTTTCCTCTCTTCCTACACGTACACATGCCTTACATCCTCGATAAAAACTTTTCACTGCTTCTAACAACTTGCCTCCCACACCATATATTCTTAATACCTTCCACAGAGCATCTCTATCAACTCTATCATATGCCTTCTCCAGATCCATAAATGCTACATACAAATCCATTTGCTTTTCTAACTATTTCTCACATACATTCTTCAAAGCAAACACCTAATCCACACATCCTCTACCACTTCTGAAACCACACTGCTCTTCCCCAATCTGATGCTCTGTACATGCCTTCACCCTCTCAATCAATACCCTCCCATATAATTTACCAGGAATACTCAACAAACTTATACCTCTGTAATTTGAGCACTCACTCTTATCCCCTTTGCCTTTGTACAATGGCACTATGCACGCATTCCGCCAATCCTCAGGCACCTCACCATGAGTCATACATACATTAAATAACCTTACCAAGCAGTCAACAATACAGTCACCCCCTTTTTTTAATAAATTCCACTGCAATACCATCCAAACCTGCTGCCTTGCCGGCTTTCATCTTCCGCAAAGCTTTTACTACCTCTTCTCTGTTTACCAAATCATTTTCCCTAACCCTCTCACTTTGCACACCACCTCGACCCAAACACCCTATATCTGCCACTCTGTCATCAGACACATTCAACAAACCTTCAAAATACTCATTCCATCTCCTTCTCACATCACCACTACTTGTTATCACCTCCCCATTTACGCCCTTCACTGAAGTTCCCATTTGCTCCCTTGTCTTACGCACCCTATTTACCTCCTTCCAGAACATCTTTTTATTCTCCCTAAAATTCACAGATAGTCTCTCACCCCAACTCTCATTTGCCCTCTTTTTCACCTCTTGCACCTTTCTCTTGACCTCTTGTCTCTTTCTTTTATACTTCTCCCACTCAATTGCATTTTTTCCCTGCAAAAATCGTCCAAATGCCTCCCTCTTCTCTTTCACTAATACTCTTACTTCTTCATCCCACCACTCACTACCCTTTCTAAACAGCCCACCTCCCACTCTTCTCATGCCACAAGCATCTTTTGCGCAATCCATCACTGATTCCCTAAATACATCCCATTCCTCCCCCACTCCCCTTACTTCCATTGTTCTCACCTTTTTCCATTCTGTACACAGTCTCTCCTGATACTTCCTCACACAGGTCTCCTTCCCAAGCTCACTTACTCTCACCACCTTCTTCACCCCAACATTCACTCTTCTTTTCTGAAAACCCATACTAATCTTCACCTTAGCCTCCACAAGATAATGATCAGACATCCCTCCAGTTGCACCTCTCAGCACATTGACATCCAAAAGTCTCTCTTTCGCACGCCTGTCAATTAACACGTAATCCAATAACGCTCTCTGGCCATCTCTCCTACTTACATAAGTATACTTATGTATATCTCGCTTTTTAAACCAGGTATTCCCAATCATCAGTCCTTTTTCAGCACATAAATCTACAAGCTCTTCACCATTTCCATTTACAACACTGAACACCCCATGCATACCAATTATTCCCTCAACTGCCACATTACTCACCTTTGCATTCAAATCACCCATCACTATAACCCGGTCTCGTGCATCAAAACCGCTAACACACTCATTTAGCTGCTCCCAAAACACTTGCCTCTCATGATCTTTCTTCTCATGCCAGGTGCATATGCACCAATAATCACCCACCTCTCTCCATCAACTTTCAATTTTACCCATATTAATCGAGAATTTACTTTCTTACATTCTATCACATACTCCCACAACTCCTGTTTCAGGAGTATTGCTACTCCTTCCCTTGCTCTTGTCCTCTCACTAACCCCTGACTTCACTCCCCAGACATTTCCAAACCACTCTTCCCCTTTACCCTTGAGCTTCGTTTCACTCAGAGCCAAAACATCCAGGTTCCTTTCCTCAAACATACTACCTATCTCTCCTTTTTTCACATCTTGGTTACATCCATACACATTTAGGCACCCCACTCTGAGCCTTCGAGGAGGATGAGCACTCCCCGCGTGACTCCTTCTTCTGTTTCCCATTTTAGAAAGTTAATACAAGGAGGGGAGGATTTCTGGCCCCCCGCTCCCGTCCCCTCTAGTCGCTTTCTACGACACGCGAGGAATACGTGGGAAGTATTCTTTCACCCCTATCCCCAGGGATAATATACATATATATATATACACACACACACACACACACACACACATACGCACATACACACACACACACACATACATATATATATACATATGAAAAATGTAAGAAACAATTTAGAAAACAAACTTTTAGCCTGAAAGGAATGAAAAAATGAACGTCACATAATGGATCAACCTCTGGCTATGGAAAAGGAAATGTACAATTTATTCACACAAACGTCAATAGCAGTTCTCATCAATTTCACCACTGAATCAATAAGCTTCAATGTCTAAGCTACATTTTTCTCCAACTTCACTATTTTCTTGTCAAAACACCATGCATGAAAACTATCACTCCAGTAACACAACTGTTCAGCGTTCGTCTTTCCTTCGACCAATGGTGACGGAAGGGTATATATATATATATATATATATATATATATATATATATATATATATATATATATATATATATATATATATATATATACACATATTGGAAAGAATCACAATTTTGCGCGTGATCAAGATATTCCTATGAGTCCACGGGGATAATGAAACACGATAAGGTTCCCAAGTGCACTTTCGTGTAATAATTACATCATCAGGGGAGACACAAGAGAGAAATATAAGTCAGTTGATATAAATCGAAGAGACGAAGCTAGGACGCCATTTGATAAACATGATTGTCCAAAACAAAAAACCAGCGTTCATAAACTAATCATTTTACAAATTTGATCAACAATAAAGTTATCTAATTTGTATAGACCATCACTAGTATTAAGAGTATAATTCTTTGTGTATTTTATATTAGAAGATTCAATATTTCTCTTGGTAATAGAGTTAATGATGATTGTCCTAAACATACAAAGAACGTTCATAAACTTATCATTTTGCAGATTTTATCAACAATAAAGTTATCTAATTTGTATAGACCATCACTAATATGAAGATTATAATTCTTTGTGTATTCAATAATAGAAGATTCAATAGTATTTCTCTTGGTAATACAATTAGAGTTAATAACTGAGATGGCGTTACTCCAGTCAATACAATGATCATAGTTTTTAACGTGATTAAACAAGGCATGTGATTCTTGTCCCGTTCTTATACTATATTTATGTTGCTTAATTCTAACTATTTATCTAAAATGAATGATCTTCTAAATGATGACACAACATGTTCTAAACTTAGTAAAAATTCCTCAGAAGTTAATTCTCTTATCAAAAGCTTGTCATCTTTGTCCTCTTCATTGCCATATATGTATGGATTTATCAAAACACATAAACAGAATTTTCCAGCAAGACCTATATTGAGTTCAGTAGGCTCCATCACACAAAAATGATCAAAATAGTTAGTTTCTTTATCAAGGCCTTTAGTGGGTAATGTATCAAATTCTAATATCATGAACAATGTAGATTTATTCAACAAGCTAAACAATATCAATGTTAATTTTGATTTTCAACTAGTTAACTTTGATGTTTCCTCACCTTTCACTAAAGTTCCAGTTGACGACCTTTTAGAATATTTATTTGATGTCTTGGATGATATTCATTTACCTGTTTCAAAGTATAATTTCATTGAACTGATAAAATTGTGTATAAAAGACTGTGCATTTCAATTTAATGGAGATTATTATGCTCAAAAATTTTGTATAGCAATGGGTAACCATCTTTCACCTGTACTAAGTAATATTTATATGGAATTTTTTGAAACAAAATTACTAAAGGATATTTTGTGTTCGGCCAACAAATGAAAATTTACAAATTTTTCTCCCCTAACTTAACAATTTAGTACCTTCCATCAAATTTACTGTAGAAAATGAAAATAATAATATGTTACCACTTTTAGATTGCATGATCCATAGACAAGAAAATAAGTTTAAGTTTAGCATATACAGAAAATCCACCAATGTATGTTCATATATTCATTACTACTCATCTCAACATGACAGAGTTAAATCATTATCATTTCAATCTATGTTCCTTAGGGCATTACGTATTTGCACTCCAGAGTTTATTGATGATGAGTTTGAGAATATATGTTCTATTGGGTCCAAGTTAAAGTACCCTACATCCTTCATTGATAATTCCCTTAAGTTAGCAAAGAAAACATTTTATAGAGTTGAGCCCAAACCACCCACTGACACCAAAAATCTTTTAGTTTTCCCTTTTAATAATAATTTCACGTTGTTTCCCATGTTGCTTAAACCTTTTAATGTAAATGTTGCCTTTGGCAACAATAGTTCTATAAAGAATATCTTAATCAGGAATTCACCAGAAAATTCACTTGGATGCATCTCTAAATTGTCTTGTGGAAAATGTGATAAATTTTATGTTGGTCAGAGTGGTAAAGAACTTTCCGTTAGACTTAAGCAACATAAATATAGTATAAGAACGGGACAAGAATCAAATGCCTTATTAAATCACGTTAAAAACTATGATCATTCTATTGAATGGAGTAACGCCATCTAAGTTATTAACTCTAACTCTATTACCAAGAGAAATATTATTGAATCCTCTATTGTTAAATACACAAAGAATTATAATCTTAATATTTGTGATGGTCTATACAAATCAGATAACTTAATTGTTGATAAAATCTGCAAAATGATAAGTTTATAAACGCTCGTTGTATGTTTTGGAAAATCATTATTAACTCTATTACCAAGAGAAATATCATTGAATCTTCTATCATCAAATGCACAAATAATTATAGTATTGATAATAGAAATCTTCTATACAAATTAGATAACTTTATTGTTGATCAAATTTGTAAAATGATTAGTTTACGAACGCTCGTTGTTTGTTTTGACAATCATATGTTTCCCAAATGGCTTCCTAGCTTCGTCTCTTCGATGTATATCAACTGACTTATATTTCTCTCTTGTGTCTCCCCTGATGATGTAATTATTACACGATAGTACACTTGGGAACCTTATCGTTTTTCAGTTTTCCACGTGGACTCATAAGAATATATATATATATATATATATATATATATATATATATATATATATATATATATATATATATATATATATATATATATATATATATATATATATATATATATATATATATATTTTTTTTTTTTTCTTTTTTTACTTTGTTGCTGTCTCCCGTGTTTGCGAGGTAGCGCAAGGAATCAGACGAAAGAAATGGCCCAACTACCCTCATACACATGTATATACATACGTCCACACACGCAAATATACTTACCTACACAGCTTTCCATGGTATACCACAGACGCTTCACATGCCCTGATTCAATCCACTGACAGCACGTCAACCTCGGTATACCACAACGATCCAATTCACTCTGTTCCTTGCCCTCCTTTCACCCTCCTGCATGTTCAGGCCCCGATCACACAAAATCATTTTCACTCAATCTTTCCACCTCCAATTTGGTCCCCCACTTCCCCTCGTTCCCTCCACCTCCGACTCATATATCCTCTTGGGCAATCTTTCCTCACTCACTCTCTCCATGTGCCCAAACCATTTCAAAACACCCTCTTCTGCTCTCTCAACCACGCTCTTTTTATTTCCACACATCTCTCTTACCCTTACGTTACTCACTCGATCAAACCACCTCACACCACACATTGTCCTCAAACAT